>NC_142929.1:63066889-63154389 GCF_046866305.1 Octopus bimaculoides | reverse complement strand
TATATATATATATATATACATACATTACATGCACACACACACATATATATGCATACATACATACAGATATATATACATATATACATGCATATATACATATATATACATACGTGCATATATATATATATATATATATACATATATACACACACGCACACACACTCGCATATCCATCTCTGTGTGTATGTGTGTGTAACACCACATATTTTAGATTACTTGTTGCGGCTAATACCGATGTTCTTGCATATCAAATGATTTAGTTGCCTAATCAACCAACGATTTTCTAAACACTTGTTCCTCCATAAACGATCAGTGCAGATCTTGTTTAATTTTGCTTGTCTTTTTTTTTTATATATTTCTTCCATATTTTTTTCATGGGTAGAGAAGCGGGGTGATATTTTTGTTTGTTTGTTTGTGTTCGATTTTGCTTCATTGTTTACGTTCCCTTCCATTTCTCTCTCCTTCTCTTCCAATTCTTCTCAACAACTCTGAGAATTCTATGCAAAACATTTTTATCATTATTTATTATTCAGATTTTCCGAATTCGTCTGCCATTCACTTTAAGATGTAAAACATTTCAAAATTATTATTCTCTGTGGCTGTCGCTCGTTTCAAAATTGATAGCAACCATATTTGCTACACTGTTTCTTTGTATATTATTATTATTATTATTATTATTATTATTATTATTATTATTATTATTATTATTATTATTATTCGGTGGTGCTATAATAATAATTATTATTATGTCGTTATCGTATTTATTATTATTTAATATTAATATCGCTATTACTATTGTTGCTGTTTTACATGTTTTGCATTATATACTTTCGTTTCTTCTTTGTTTTGTTTTTTGTTTTGTTTTTGTTTTGTTTTTTGTTTTTGATATTGTTGCTATGCTTGGCATTCTTGTTGAACTTGTTGTTTTCTGTATCGTGAATTCGAAAAGGGAAAAACTCAATAAAAATATAACATGATACGTAAATAAGTTTCCTTTCTGTAACAAGTTTTGAAAGTTTAAAGTACGAAGATATGTTAGAAATTTAATGGGAGTAAAATGTGTGATTCTGTGTTTCATATTTCGATCCATTTGCGATGCAAGTTTTATGAATATATACACCCACACTCGCACATACAAACATAAAACATACCTATATACATACATGCATACACAATGTATCCATATATGCATATACACACATATATATATATATATATATATATATATATATATATATATATATATATATATATATATATATATATACTTAGATATATATAACATATATGTGTGTGTATATATATATATATATATATATATATATTTAATATTTAATATATATTTAATCCTTTATATTGAACACTCAGTATTTCATCTATTCAATAAGACATATTCCATATATTCAATAAGACATTCAATACTTTATTTCATTGTACCATCCATTTTTATTTTATATTATATATTGTATATTATATTATATATTGTATATTCCATATTCTATATCCCACATTGGTTTTGCAGGAATATAAATAAAACATAAAAAACAGACAGTGTTGGAAGTCTTTTAAACAAAATAATATATTCCTCTATACACAATCATACAAAACCCCCTTTTTTGTATTTATTTTTACTCGCATATATATATATATATATATATAGATAGATAGATAGATAGATAGATAGATAGATAGATAGATACATAGATAGATAGATAGATAGACAGACAAACAGATAGATAGATAAATAGACAGACAGACAGACAGACAGACAGATAGATAGATAGATAGATAGATAGATAGATAGATAGATAGATAGATAGATAGATAGATAGACAGATAGATAGATAGAGAGGCAGGTAGGTAGGTAGGTAGGTACTTCATAAAATATTATATACCAATGGTATATTTGAAATCCCATTTGAATTTAATGCAGTCCATCCTCTTGAGAATAGCAATAATCTTTTGGTAACTACTTTTATCTATAAACAGTTATTCACAGTTTCCCCATTAAATATCGAACTACCCTTCTAGCTCTTTAAGTCCTTCCCCTTCCCTTTCATCCTTCAATCTACTCTTCATCTTGGAGAACAATTTTCTGTGTACTGTCACACAGATGACGCCGGAATCTTAGCCCTTAAATTTTAGCTTGAAGGCAATTGTACGTTCAAATCTTGCATCCTACTCTACTATCTTTCGCAAAACTTATCCTCACCTTCATATGTTTCTTCCTTTTGGGGTACCTACACAAATAGAAACGGGGTGGGCATGGGCACTATCACAGGTCCCAATTGCAAGTAGCTGTTTTTAGCCCTTCGAGACCTATAATTTCACCTTTTTCATCAGACTATACCTCCGAAATATACAGTTGCTTCATTGTTGCCATGTCTTCGAAAAGCGCACCTTCTTCATTGCCATCGTTAACTCCTTCGACCCTGCCTAACAATTCCCGTTCATATCTCCACCATCTCTGTCAGCTTCCTAGATATACTCGTTTCCATAGTTTCTCCAGTCTAACCTTGATATTTCTGACATTTTCCCAGGGCACCTTCTTCTTTCCTTCAAGCTCAGTCCCAATCTTAGTGACGTTCTGATCCACAGTTTTTCATCACTTAGCAGACAAAATCCTGGGTCTTTCCAATCGCGCTCCCGCTAGAATATTTGTCATATGGTCCAGAACAACACCACCTTACCTGGACCTATCCCATCTTCTTGGATCATTTCAAAATATATCAAAAATCTCTCATCGCTGTTTGTATAGTTTTAAAATCCAATGTTATTCTTGTTTTTCGATTTCCTCGGTAACGCCAGTGAATCTTCAGTTCCGTAATCAATTTGTTCTCTTTAGAAGCCATCCCCACCATTACACACACAGACGCACACTAATAAACGCAAGCAACCTTGCACTCACTCTCCTTCTATCTCTCTCTCTCTCTCTCTCTCTCTCTCTCTCTCTCTTCCTCTCCCTCTTTCTCTCTCTTCCTCTCCCTCTTTCTCTCTGTCCCTCTCTCTCACACACACAGATACACACACACACACTTACGCACGCAAACGCACACCCACTCGTGCTTCGCATACACATATAAACATACACACATTTCAGTATACTCTTATTTCCCTTTGCATGCATTAGTTCTTCTCAGCTGGATCATCCAAATACACTAACTGTATGCTATTCCAGCCAACCTCATCTCTGAATTTCATTTTGTTTTCTTTTTCTTCTTCTTCCTTCCATCTCGGCAAAGGATATCTTTCCAAAACGTCCATTTCTATTACTTTCCTGCTATTCACAGAGTAATAACATTAGCTTTGTACTTTTTTCCTTTGCTATTTCTTTCATTGTTTATTCCTCCTTTTTGCTTTTGCTTCTGGTTAAATTATACAATTACTGCACTGATTCAGATTTAACCCGCCTTACCAAAACTAGATTTATTTCATCATCGACTCGCTTGGGAAATAAGTAGCTTCCCAAATCTTGTCGTAACCAACAAACTAACCATACAAATAGATAGATACATAAATATACGTATATATATCTATATACATACATAATACATACATACATATATATATATATATATATATATATATATATATATATATATATATATATATATATATATATGATTTGCTATATGATAAAAATTTCAGTATTTGTCTTAAACATTCAGACAAGCAAATTCATAATTCAGATGTACGACATGAGATATTATTTCATTCAAATAACCACATATTTATACATAGATGATAAAAATACAGAAATATGAGAATTTAAACATAAAAAATATAAGGAGTAACATGAAAGTAGAAAATATAGTTAGAATAGATTAAAGGAGGCGATTGAAAGGTTCAGTCCAAACCTACGGCCGTCTCAGAAAAGTTTTAAAGGGCTGTAGGAAATAATCCACATTCAACTCCCTGTATGAAAACATTTCCTTCCTCGGGGTTCCTTCCTCGGGGTTCCTTTCTCGTGGTAAAATCCAGTAAGGCACTACAAGGTGAAATTGAGCATCGAATGGATGAATAAGAATAAAAATATAAATATAAATGACAAAAGAAAAACAGATGGACCAAAATTTAAGATGATTTTTATTTCCCACTAGGGGCCAACATAGAAGGAACAAAACAATCTGATTTTAGGGGTCAGAGGAGACATTGACATAACATTGAGATGCAATTAAAAATTTAATACAAGACATAAAAACGTGTAACAAACAAACAAAAGACAAAACGAATAGAGTGGTAATTTGGGTTCAGCTCCGACCCCACGAGCCTCAATCCATCACTGATATTGCAATGTACTCCTGACATGTTCACAAGGTTAAGTCCACTCGCAACACGCGTACCACATACTTCCATCTATCATTGAGCAGTTTCTCCGACGGGCATTTCCTCTCCAGCTACACTTTCCTTTTCAAACAAAACGCGAAGTATTTCTGAAGACTTAGGTCAGAGATGAAGCTGCCTATCGTTATTCCTTTCATTCTCGTCTTCCATATCGCCTCTTTCGCGATTGCTACTACTATGAGAAAACAATTTTTACCTTCATTCGACAGGAAATCAGGTGGATCAATTTTTAAAATTGACTCAGACGATAGCTGTACTCTTCCTGCACCAGACAACAGATGTTCCGCATAAGCCCACATCTTCGACACCTCCGAGCACTGAACAATCTCGTGTGAGACGGTTTTCCTATCCCGCTCGCATCTTGAACAGATTTGTGTATCGCATTGACTGTCTTGCGAGCTTATCTCGAACGGGCAAGGCTCCTCGGTAACATTGCCAGGACTTTTGGAAATTATCCAGAGTCTTGAGCCCAAATGTACGTTGGAATAGACTATCGAGTTGAGTATATGTGAGACCGAGGGTCGCCCCCAGGGTATCGGCACATCCAACCTCTACCAAACTTCTATAGAAAACTGTGGTTGAACCACCACCACCACGGGCATTGTATGCCATTCCGTATGCCATTCACCCAACTTATATCTTCAATAGCACCAGGCTTCCCGTCCACCGAAACTAGTGAACGTGGGAAACATCTGTTCACCATCCAGAAGGAGCCAAATATGCCTCAACCTCAGTGCATGTTTGCGCATCAACAGCCAAGGCATCCCTAGTCCTCCCTTTAACAGCTTTTGACAGCAGAGAGAGTGTTTACAAGTGGTTTCGAGCCCTTCCACAAAAAGTGAATGAGCTGACTTTCCAACTTGATCAACCACGAATCCGAGCAACGGACGACGGTTAGTAGGTCAATGATGACCGATGCGATGAACACATTGGTCACCTCTGCTCTCCCTTTCAGGGAAAGCCTCCGCCAAGACCAGGTCGTGGTTATGTGGCCAATCCTGAACGAAACTTCAGCCCAGTTCTTCTCTACCTGGAGAACCGGACCAAACCAGACCCCTAACAACTTAACCGGGCTCTCCGTCCTACGATGCTCTCTGAATGTATCGACCTGCCCCTCCAGGTGCAGATCTGCAAGCCCACTGATTTTTCCCGATTAATCTTTGCTCCTGCCACCGTCTCGTAAACCTCAATGGCTTCTACCCTCTGTAGGTGCTCCATTTTGGTCACGATTATGTTGATGTCATCCGCATACGCCGAAACTGACTCTCCACTGCCTGGCTCTCTCGGGATGCCACTCAACTTCCGCAGTAACGGCTCAAGAGCCATCACGAACAGAAGCGGTGAGAGTGGACACTCTTGGTGAACCGAGCGCTTGATGCAGAACGGTTTTGACAGAAAGCCTTCGCCCGAACGATCGAGTCGATGTTGTCATACAATTGATTTATCCCCCTAAGGAAGCCAAGACCCAGACCGAACTGCGCAAGAACAGACACCAAGTAATGATGGTCAACCCTATCAAATGCTTTAGCTTGGTCTAAATGGACCAATTCCCCATCCTGGCCAGATTTACTCCCAAACCCCTCTAAGGTGTAGCGTAGAAGGTGGAGATTGTCCTGAATTCTTCTGTTGAGAATGACACATGTCTGTGCCTCCCCGAGCAGACCATCCGTAACACGTGCCAACCTTTTTGCTAGCATCTTGGCCAAAATTTTCAACTCTGTGTTTAGCAAAGTGAAGGGCCGGAAATTATCTATACAATCCCCCTTGTCTAGGTCCTTTCTGATCAGTGTCGCCACGCTCCGGCACACAGATTTGGGAATGAAACCATTCTGTTGCCAGTTCGTGTACACACTGGCCAACAGGTGCCCGAACAAGTCTGGCATATTCTTATATAAGTCATAGGGTAGACCATCCAGTCCCGGTGCTTTACCTACGCCACAGTCTAGTATTCGCGGCTATAAATTGAAAGAAAAATTTCAAGAAATATCCCCTTTTGAAAAGGATATAATTTTAAATGCTAAGAAAATCCTAATCGCATTTAATAAGGGGTGGACTCAAAATGATACTCAGAATAACTTTGATATAACTATGGAGTCAGCGGATTCAGCCCAGATTACTGATTTGGTGGGCCACTTTCTACTTTCTGAAATTAAAATGTAGTTTTCCCACTATTATAGAGATGATGGCTTATTTGTGATCCCTAATCCATCACTACGAAATAGAGATAAAACTAGAAAAGCTTTATCAAAATTTTTTAAGAAATATAATGTAAATATAATCGCCGATAATACTACCAAAATAGCTAATTTCCTGGAAGTTACCCTCAAATTAAACAATGACCAGTATTCCCTATACCATAAGCTGAATAAAGTAATACAATATATAGATTATAAATCAAATCATTCCCGTAGTGTCATAAACGCTATCATAACTGGAGTATCCATTAGAATATCAAATTTGTCTGGTATTGAAGATATATTTAATAATCATGTCCTCCTATATAAGCAAGTATTCAGAAATAGTAGATTTAACCCGGAAATTTATTATATATCTAATACATTTGTTTTTAAATAACTTAAATGAGAGTAAGTCAGTAATAAACAACCTGATAAATTACACAAATAAGCAATTTGTGCATAAACCATATGGCTTTAGAAATACGAATTATAGGCAGACTGTTACTACTAATAAAAATGATAATAAGGAATCTAGGAGACGGGATATAATTTGGTTCAATCCAGCTTTTTCCTTCCAAATTAGGAACCTCCCTAAATTATTTTATAAGAGTGTTGAGAAAAACTTTTCCCCAAGGGAACATAAGAATTCATTTATTAACCCCAATACAGCTCCAAATCTAGGCTCAATTATAGCCACAAATAATAGATATAAACTTAGTAATAATATTAGTAATAGTTTGAATAAAGATCCTATAGGGCCAGTTTCTAGTGAAACAAACTATAGTATTGATATAGTGGATAGGAGTACCACTACTAAATCCTTAAATGAAACTTTAACTGCAGCTCCCAGGATGGAATTGCTTGAGAAAAAAACATGTCAGAAGCACATTGCCGATATCAGTGGTAGATTGGGGCTCGTGGGGTCGGAGCTGAACCCAAATCACCACTCCATTCGTTTTGTCTTTTGTTTGTTTATCATACGTTTATATGTCTTGTATTAATTTTTTAATTGCATCTCAATGTTATATCATAATGCTTCATCTGACGCCTAAAATCAGATTGTGTTGTCCCCTCTATGTTGGCCCCAAGTGGGAAATAAAAAATCATCTTGTATTTTAGTCCGTCCTGGCGTTTTTGAGTTATTTTCGTTGTGTTGAAGAACGTGAAAGTTATTATTGTTGAAAATATTGATCTCAATGGCAAGCAAAAGATCCCTAAAATATTCAATGCCATTCCCTATATATCTGGTTTTATATCAGAGTGGCTTGCTAGAGACATACTTTAACAAAAGCTAAGGGATACCTCAATCCCAGCGGTGTTCCAGCACACCGGATTCCAACTCCGAATTTGTGAGGGGTTGTGCTACGCATACGTTCTGTCATACATACATACATACATACATACATACATACGTATAAATATATATATATATATATATATATATATATATATATATATATATATATATATATATTGGAAGGTTTGGAGGTGATGTACAGGAATTATATATTAGAAAAGATAATAAGGTACTCAGATATCTGGATGGTTGTACATTTACAGATTTTTATTAATATGTCACATGTTTTATAAATATTAGCGCTTGCACCTATTCTTGTGGGCTTTTCAAATATTTGAAAAGCCTTAATACTTTTTTCTTATATATATATATATATATATATATATATATATATATATATATATATATATATCACCATTGCCAAATGTTTAAGGATGTGACTTGTCTATCATATGGTGTCGCCTTCTTTCGCAGTCCGCAGCTCTTTTTGCTTATAGTTTTATGATTAGCTTCAGATCGATCCATCCAAAACTCGTAAGTGAAATTATGAAGACAGAAAATGTTTGGAAGCTTGTCGGATGGATTGAACCTGCAATTCAAAAAGCCAGCCTTGTCGAACTCTAAGAATTGCATTAAGAGGATCCAATGTCTATGAAATGCTCAGTCACCTGCACGCTAATTCCAGGACTAATCTTTCCTCTTCAATGAACGTTTCGAAACTTCATCGTTGGAATCGACGGAGATCCGTTGACATACATGCACACACGTATATGCATAGTATATACATGTAGACATCGTATATGTGCATAATATATATATGCACACATGAATGCATATGTATATACGCGTGCGTGCACACACATATACACATATATACATACATAATATGAACTAGAATGACCGTGTGTGTATGTGTGTGAATGTGTGTGTGCGTGCGTGTGTGTACGTACGTGTGTATGCTGAATTTGAATACTTAATAATAGTATCTGCTTATATATAGATTTGGCCGCCTCCTCCGCCTTGTGAAACTTTGTATGTAGACTCCGTTGTGTTATTGTATTATTCATATTCTTTACATCAACGTTATTACCATCATTATTATTATCATCATCCTTATTAACTTCCTATTGATACTTTTTCCTTTACGTCCAAGTACATCACTACATCGATGTATGACGCCAACAGCAGAAATTTGATAAACAATATATCTTGCCGTGACAATACTAGTTATTTGAGACAAGTAACATAAAAGGAATGCCTTGTACAGCTGTCCTCTGTTGTTTATTGTATTGGATTCTATTTTCAGTCTAGAAGTTTCTAAGTGATGTAATAGCAAACAACTAAATTCCGTTGTAGTGCTCTGATGGGTGAGATATTAAAGAGTTGTTCAATTTTTATGTTTATTCATTCTGCCTTTAATAGTAATCACGCATTTAAAGGTTCTGTGTAACAGAAACTTTTGAATACCACATAAAATGGTTAGTGGTTATTTTAGTTTGCAGCTCATTGTTTTCTGAGTTCAAATCTTGCCAAACTCACTTTTGCCTTCTGTAGTTTAGAGATTGATTAAATAAGTATAAATCAGGTATAGGAGACGATTTTCTCAATAATATTTTTTAAAAATCAATATTCCTTACAATCTAAATATGATACATAGAAAAGCATCGTTATAGCGTTACACAGAATGCTTTTCCACATTTAATCACGGTTCCTTGTCTTCTGAGTTCAAATTTCTTCTTGGTTGGCTTTATCTTTCAGATTTTCAAGAACATCGAAAAAAATAATTTCAAATATAATAACCGGTTTCAAACTTTTGGTCCGAGGCCAGCAGCTTTTTAGGGAGGGGTAAGTCAATTAAATCGACCCCATCACTCAAGTGGTGCTTGTTTTATCGACCCCGTAAGGATGAAAGGCAAAGCCGACCTCGGATGAATTTGAACTCAGATCGTAAAGATGGAATGTCGCTAAGCATTTTGTTTGGCGTGCAAACGATTCTGTCAGTTCGCCGCCTTTAGTTCAAATATAAAACAGTACTATTTTATCGACTTCCCCCACCTCCCAATAATCAGTTACCTTGTGTCAATATTGCTTGTATTGTGTTAATTTGTAATAATTATCCATTTAATCTATTGACAGTAAACACGATATCAAAATTATCGTTAAAAAAGAGTGGGTTTGCAACGTAACATTAAGACAGTTATGTATTAACAAAATGAATTGACTTTGCACTCATTCCTGATATGAGTTGACTAGTGGATCTAGTTGTTGTATATCAACCATTTTGAACCGAAGTTTTCTACTTCAAGGAAGAGTAAAACTGGAGACTATAACTTCCAATACATTTCTTATGTGTATTAGTGGTAAAAGTGAAGTCAGACATGGTCAAGTGGAAATTGAAAATGTGTTGAGCTGTTGACTTTCCGATTTCTTACCCAACGGCGCTCCCACTCTAAAACACGAGGTTGAAAATTTCTAAAGAGAGAAATTCAACTAAATTGGCATTACTATATATTCTCAGGTTCAATAATATAGTTTCAAATTTTGACACAAGGCCAGAAATTGTAGGGGGAAGGGGTTAGTCGATTACATTAACCCCAGTGCTCAGCTGACACTTATTTTTTCGACGCCGAAAGGATAACAACAATAACGATAATAATAATTATAATAATGGTTTCAAATTTTGGCACAAGGCCAGCAATTTTGAAGGAAGCACCTAGACGACTATATCGACCCCATTACTCAACTGATATTTATTTTATCAACGCCGAAACATGAAAGTCGACCACAGTGGAATTTGAACACAGAGTGTGAAGACGGACGAAATGCCGCTAAGCGCTTTGTTTAGAGTGTTAACGGTTCTGCTATATTGCCGCTTTAATAGTAATAACTAGCAGTATAGCCCAGCTTTGCCCGGGATTAAGTTGGGATTATTAAGCTAATCAAGTTCTTTATTTCAAACCAAACTAAGTAAAATGACGTCAAATTTGGGAAGAATCAGTGTTGCAACTGGAGCGCATAGGTTGAGAGTTTGATCGGCAGAGGTGATCAGGTTACACATGCCATCCCTTTGAAAACACCACCGCCATCATCTAACCCCTCTTTTCCCATGGGTTAGGAACCCTTCCAGCAAGGAAAATAGAATGACCAAAAGGGCTCCCGATTCTCTGTGTCAGAAGCGGTTCTGTTCAGATCACAATAAAGTCTTAAGTATATATATATATATATATATATATATATATATATATATGAGAACACGGATGTTACGTAAGTAAAACGTTAATGTTCGAAACTGCAGCAGTCCATAGATAATTCTTTATTCTGTATATTTCTCATTTTTTCTTGTTCTGACGTTTTGCGAAATTTTTCTGGAGAACATTATTTTTCTTTGTGGTTGGGTCGTTGATGACCTCTTTCTAGCATATTGGATGTCCACCTAGTGGTCATCCCTTATACACGTGTAGTACAATTTTTTCTGAATTTTCAGATTTTTATATGCTAGACCTCTTGGTTTTAAATTGAATTAATATTCAATTTATCATCCTATCTATCTATCTATCTATCTATCTATCTATATATATATATATATATATATATATATATATATATATATATATATATATATATATATATATATATATATATATGAGCAACACACACATACACACACGCACGTATGTACACCAATTGCATAAATATATTTTGGAAATGGCGATTTACGGTACAATACCTAGAAACATGAAAATCAGACCACATGGGTTTGTTTACATCAATTCGGCAGTTTCCATAAAATGTTTTGGTAAAGAACGCGAAAGAGATAGAGAGAGCGCGCTCTCCCTCTCTATCTCTCTCCCTCCCTTACACACATGCCAGTTATCTCTCTTTCTTTCTTTCTCTCTCTCCCTGTCTCATACACACAGCAACATTACACACACACACATGCTGCTCTCTCACACTAACAAAAGAACTTCACATACACACCACACTTTCTGTCTCGCATACTCACTATAAAAAGATAACGTCTATTTCTTTTTGGCAACATGTGTTTTGTGTGTAATGTTGCTGCGTGTGTGAGAGAAGGAGAGAGAGAAAGAAAGAAAGAAAGAAAGAAAGAAAGAAAAGAAGAAAGAAAGAAAGAAAGAAAGAAAGAGAGATAACTGGCATGTGTGTGTAAGGGAGGGAGAGAGAGATAGAGAGAGAGAGAGAGAAGGTATATTTCTTTTTGCTTGTTGTTTTTGCTGCTTACCACACAACTGTTAAGAAATAGCGCCCTCTCCTACTTTTTTTTTTGTTAGACGCTGGCAAACAAAATGTATTTATCCTTTACCCTCCCTCTCACAAACATACAATTCTCTCTCTCTCCTTCAGGCGCAAACTTCGAAATTGGTAAAAATTATGGTTGAAAATCGATTTTTACAGGTATACGCGGGTACCTCTGAGAGAGAAAGTTGACGAAAATGCACATAGGGTCATTCCGAATCTTCTCCTAAAATTGGAGCGACATGCGTGCTAATTTGTGGACGTGCATAAACTACATTCACGTATACACACACACACACACATCCTCTCTTTTATATATATTGATAATAATCCTTTCTACTATAGGCACAAGGCCTGAAATTTGTGGGCGGGGATAGTCGATTACATCGACACCAGTACCGAAAGGATGTCAGGCAAAGTCAACCTGAGCGGAATATGAGCTCAGAATGTAAAGACAGGCAAAATACCACCAAGCATTTTTTCCGGCATGCTAACGATTTTGTTGCCTTAACAACAGCAACAACAACAATACTAATTATGATAATAATAATAAGCAAAGTCGTCCGCGGCGACATCTGAGCTCAGAAAATAGAGTTGGAAGAAATGCTACTAACCATTTTGACCTGTGTGCTGACGATTCTGACAGTTGCAGGCTTCCCAATATTAAGAATATTAATACCAGGCGTACATGATTCATATACTTGAGATCATTGCAACTCTCAGCAAAATTCTTTTTGTTGCTGTTATTGTTTACACTGTTGCTATTAACAGTGCTGCTATTATACTTAACGCATTAATATTATAAAATATCTTGGTTAACCATGCAGTAAAATTCCTAAAGATCTCTTTTATCAACATTTGTGTGTCCACAAACATCCGGACACGTACGACGAAAATACGTACGTCTTGGTCTTTCTTTGAAACCTCTCCACGTACCCGGGGATTTCCAAACCAACTCATTTCCCTGTTGTTTTGGGAAAGGCATGAATATAACACCTACTTTTCTAAAAAGCTTGGATGTATCACCTAATAGAAAGTGATGGACATATAGTGATTTCTAAATCTATACAAATAGTATGGGTTTTAAATTTCGATGCATGTCCGAAGCATTTTCATAAGTCCATGCTTATTTCATGACTTCTAATTAGCCCTTGTTTCATACGCTCTTTATAATATAAAGCTTTCCTTTCATAAGTCTCAAATTCTCAAGTGGTTGAAAAAACTTGAGGATGTTTATTATATATGATGTATGGACACCAGGGAGATATTTCTTGCATATTACATGTGATACATTCGACAGGCAAAGGGTCAATGCTACATTACAAGCTTCCTTTACATTCCCTATCTTATCTGTCTATCTGTCTATCTGTCTATCTGTCTGTCTGTCTACCTGTCTATCTGTCTATCTGTCTATCTGTCTGTCTGTCTATCTGTCTATCTATTAGATATCTATCTGTCTATGCAGTCATCTTTGTTGTCTCTTCCCCCTCACTCTCTTGGCGTGTATGTGTGTGGGCGAGCGCGCGTGTGTATTTATTAGCGTGCAAACTACTGAGAGTGAAAGACTCCTAGTTCTCGCTAGAACTTCCTTCTTGGAGAACGTAAACTTGTATAAGAAAGATAAAAGAAACAGTAGTACAGTTAATTCCTTGTCTTCTCAACCTCTGTTGCGCCCCTGGTTTTATAGCTAATTGCAACGAAAAGTGGATTCAGTGCTGTGCAACACTTTACCCACTCAAAATAAATTTATGCACAAGAACTTATTGAACTCGCGGGACGTTTGTACAGACCTACTGAGTTTGGAAAGTGCTCTTAATCGGTTACAAGTTGACTTCCACAATGAGGTGTTTATCCGTGTATATGTGTTTATATTTACATACTCATCCCACCCATTTGTTTATTATTTACAAAGTTACATGTTTTTACTCTTTCAGTATTAATTTATATTAATATTTTCATGTCATCTCACTTTCACTTTCTAATGCTTGAACACTCACGCTAACACGCGTCTACCTTATATGAAAACCTATACATACATGCATGCATACATATATACTTACAACATACATACGTGTGTGTTTGTGTGTGTGTGTGTGTGTGTGTGTGTACGTGCGTGCGCGTAAGTGTGAGTCTGTGTATACATTTACATATATATATATATATATATATATATATATATTTATCTCAAATGAATATTAATGTTCTTTATATATTTATAAATTTGATTCACTTAGTTCGTTTTCTCAATGCGTCTTGGGCACTGAAACGAACACAGACATTCGTTGAAATGATACATAGGTTTGTTACGAGTTGACTTGGCTGAAGATAATCAAGTGCTTTTGACGCTAAATTCGAAATTATGATACCAGATTAACTGGCGTTCCTTCTTGCAATGTTGAGTAGGTAAGATGCAATCCTTATTCACTTAGTTTTTTCCAACCATGCCTGTGAAAATCTAGTGTGAATTTTTGTGGCTTCGGAGTATTTTTTACTCCTATTTTTAGCAAAGATGGGGCTTCATAGTGCCCTTGTTTTATGTAATTCTCATATATATAAATATATATATCTGTTAATTTTGCTTATACGGTTTTAAGCTTGCGGTCACTAACATTATTATCTCTTATGAGTATTAATGCTCTTTCTATTGGGTTGACAACTAAGTTCCCACCATTTTTTAAAATTTAAATTTTTTAAAAGGTTTAATAAAAAATAACAACTAATTAATCAAC
This sequence comes from Octopus bimaculoides, assembly GCF_046866305.1. Classification (NCBI taxonomy): domain Eukaryota; kingdom Metazoa; phylum Mollusca; class Cephalopoda; order Octopoda; family Octopodidae; genus Octopus; species Octopus bimaculoides. The sequence continues at coordinate 63,139,585 of NC_142929.1, read as the reverse complement.
AATATATTCACCCTTGTTGTTTACAACTTCTTCTCAACGTTCAACAAGATTTTTAATACCTCATTGGTAGAAATCACCCGATTTCAACTCGAAAAATTGATCCAACCAAGCTCTCAATTCTGCATCAGTATTGAACGAAACTCCGTGAATAGTATTTGAAAGAGATCGAAAGAGGTGGAAATCTATTGGTGCCAAATCAGGAGAGTTCTTTCAGCAAGGCACTCTCTCCATACAGAGCACAAATGTCGCGAGCAGCTTTTGCGGCCTTAGAACCCTGATTAAAAGCAAAAAGAAGGAGGTGTCGAAAATGTTCGTGTTTCTTAACTTAACATTTCATTTTAATGATCTGAAAATAAACAAAAATTAACTGAAATTAACTAGGAAAAAAAAAAAAGATTCAAAAATGATTCAAAAATAGAATTCTTGAAAAAAATAAATTCCAAAATTTAAAAACGTAATTAATTCCAAAATTTTAAAAAACGGTAGCAACTTAGTTGCTATTCCAATATATATATATATATATATATATATATATATATATATATATATATATATATATATATATATATATATGCACACACAAATAGACACACATATATGTACACACACATACACACAGACATATAAGCGCAGATGTGGGTGTGTGGTAAGAAGTTTGCTTCCGACCTACATCGTTCCAGTTTCAGACCCTCTGCGTAGCACCTCGAGCATGTGTCTTCTTCTATAGACGGAAACTGAAAGAAGCCCTTCGTATATATACATGTGCGCCGCGTATTTGTGTGTGTGTGTGTGGGTGTGTTTCCCCACCGCCGCTTGAGAACCAGTGCTGGTGTGTTTAAGATATTGTTAGAATAAGTATCAAGTTTTAAACAATATTAGCACTGGGGTCGATTCGTTCGACGAAAGTCTTTCAAGGTGGTACCCCAGCATGGCCGCAATCTCACAACTGAAGCAAGTGACCGACAAACAGGCAGACAAATAGATAGATAGATAGATAGATAGATAGATAGATAGATAGATAGATAGAAGTGTGTATATCTCGCTTTCTGTCTCTGTCTTTCACTACATTCTTCTATCTCTATCCACTCTGTTCCTTTTTTTTCATTTCTTCTTCTTACTCTGTAGTCTTCTCTCCAATTATTTGCAATGATTCAACAGTAGGCAGTTTAGATGAGGTATTCTTCCTTTTCTACAGAAACCCCCAAACCACCACCCCACCAGTAGATATAGTGTTTACACACATCTCACCCTACTTTCTCTCTCTCTCTTACTTCTATAGTCTCTTTCAATCATTCTCTTTCTCTCTTTCTCTCTGTCTCCCCCCTCGTACACACATACATACACTCACGCTTCGTACTGCACGACGACTGCACAATAGCTATGTAACGCCTTTCTCTTTTCTCCAAGAAAACCACCATACATTTCTCATGCCACATCGTGCCCGTCCCAGCTCACCGCTTCCATTTCATTTCGTTCCTACCGATAAAAGTGAGCAGTGAATTTGTCAAGCAGCCGGTGTTATGACATCTTGATGGGCCGCTTACTGACGTAGCAAATTTCACGCTCAGTTGCTCTCTGTATTGGCAAGAAGTACTATCACTACATAACTACCAGCTCTCTCACCCACCGAACTATCGGCGGTGATTCCTCATCTGGAAGCCGGTGGATTTTTATGATTCTATAAGCCAGCCCCCTATTTTAGAACGGCCACTAAATTACTTTTGATATCTCCCTGTTTACATAGGCGTGACTGGATCTTTTCTCTGTGGACCTCAAGCTTGCCAGTTAAGACTATTATAAATCCTAAAGCGATCGCTTCTTCACTACCACTAGCGTTGAATGTGATGCACTTATCAATATTATAATTGCAATTCTCTTCTTCACTTCTCCCTCTTTATCTTATTTGTTGTGTTTTCTGTATTTTTCCTCTTTTATTTTGTTACTTTATCTTTTATTTTCTTATCTTTCCTTCCCTTCTCTTTTCTATTTGCTTTTCCGGTTATAAGCTGTTGCCCATCAATGCGCATGTACTTTACTTCTACTATGGCTTCGCTTGCGGTCATTTTTCTTACAAAGTATTCACTTTTCTTCTTTCAGAAATATGTGTATGGATGCAGATAGCTATATATATATATATATATATATATATATATATTACATTTCCAATTTATATATATATATATGTGTGTGTGTGTGTGTATATATATATATATATATATATATATATATATATATATATATATATGTATTCATGCATGTATGTATGTATGTATGTATAAAGAGAGAGCTATATATAGATAGGCTTATATATATATATACTAACAAACAGACAGATACACAGGCAGATAGATAGATAGATGGTGTGTTTGCCTACATATATGTACATGTGTGCATGCTTGTTTGTTTTTGAATGTGTGTGTATTGTGTGTGTGTGTGTGTGTGTGTGTGTGCGTGCGCGCGCGCGCGTGTATGTGTTCTCTTATAACTAGAAATCTGCAACAGGTATCCATGTAAACCAGTACGCACTTTCGGAAAGTCGGCGACTAAAACAACTCTACGAAGCTTGCTTGGTGAAGTGAACGATTTTGGGACACCCTGCGGTAAAGCCAAAATTGTGAAGAGACAGATAACATTAACGAGTCAACGGCTATCCAAAACTGCAAACATATCCACATATATATATATATATATATTTGAATGTGTGCATTTGCATGAGCGTATTTGCATGTATACATACAACTACATGAGCGGACACTCTAACTTGATAGCTGCGATGTTTGTAATTTCTCGTTACCTGCTTGATTTAGCTTTAAACATTAAGAGAGTAACCCAAGTGACGCACAAGCCTATATCACGTAAAATTATACATACTTGTCTTTTTTACATGTTTGGCCTACCAGATGCAAATCAAGGCAAAAGCTTCTTGAACTTACAAGTTGACAGCATTCTTTTTTTCTTTCTCTTTGGCCTACTTTTTTTTTTTCCATTACGGCGGTCGAGGAATAATATGCAACCTACAAAAGCTGGTGTAAAGGCAAACGTGGTTGCGATTCGAGATTCTACTCGCTAATTCGACTGTGCTCTTTGCTGAAGTGTTGTTGGAGTGTAATAGATGGAATCTTCGTCTAACCATACCGTTACATGACTTCATCATCGTTGCAGTAAATGATGGGAAAGTATCACAGTAATATTTGAGCAAGGGCGATTTTATTCTGTAACCAGCCTACTACCCTATGTATGTGTGTATATATATATATATATATGCAGGCATGTTGATGCAAACAGGCAAAATAGAACTCAAAATATGAGTATATGATCCGAGAGTTTCGTGCGTTGGCACTTATAAAAGCGCCAACACGAAACTCTCGAAACTTGAGTCACTCAGTTACTTCTGCTAAATATTAATACACACACACACACACACACACACACACACACACACACACACACACACACATGATAAATATCAAAATATTCAGTACTTTATTTGTGTATAGTTTGCTTTAAGAAAGTAGTACCTGGAGATCAATCCAGACTCAGAGTGAGAAGCAGTAGATAAATGCAATAAAGTGAAAAAAAAAAATAAATTAAAAGAAAAATAAATAAATAGATAAATAGACGCAACCATGGCTGTGTGGTAAGAAACTTACTTCCCAACAACATGCTTCTGTGTTCAGTTCCACTGTGTAGTACCAACGGCAAGTGTCTTTTTGTATAACCTCGGGCCGACCAAAGCCTTGTGAGTGAATTATCCTTCGTGTATATGTGTGTGTGTGTATGTGTGTGTGTGTGTGTGTGTGTGTGTGTGTGTGTGTGTGTGTGTGTGTGTGTGTGTGTGTGTGTGTGTGTGTTAAATTCAACTTACGTTGAAAGTCAGCAAAGTTTACTTTAGAAGCGTTGAGATGAATTGAACGATACAGAAAAGGAAATAATTTTGTTCTCAGACGCAGGATAATGTTAATAGTATAGCATGAACAGGATAAACTATTCATATTTTGCAGAAAAATCTGTCGACGGCCAACCATATATATGTATATATATATATATATATATATATATATATATATATATATATATATATATATATATGTATATATATATGCATGTATGTATGTATATATCTATGTGTCTGTGTTTGTCCCCCACATCAGCTTGAGAACTGGTGTTGGTGTGTTTGCGTCTGCATAACTTTGCGGTTTGGCAAAAGAGCCGATAGAATAAGTACTAAGCTTTAAAGAAGTCCTGAGGTCGATTTGTTCGACTAAAACTCCTGAAGGCGGTGCCCCATCATGGTCGCAGTGAAATTACTGAGACGAGTAAAAGTTAAAAAATAAATAAACATAGAAGTAAAAATGAACAGAAATAATTATAAATGTAAATAAAAAAAAAACAAGTTTATCAAAGAATTGGCTTTAACAGAATAGAACAGAAATATTGACTTTTCGGATGTAAGTCCTTCATCTGAAACGAAAGAAACAAAGCAAATAAAATAAGAAGAAAACATGGAAAGAGAAGATTATGGAAACGAAATTCAAAAAGAATGAAAAGAAAACGTTAAAGTTAAAAAATTAAAGAGCCAACTGTCACGTGTAACCCAAGTAAACACTGAATAGCTTTACGGCAGTTGGTGAAAGATGCAGGGTTCGAAACGAGCTTTTGCTGTCTGCGTGTGCTAACAGAGTGTTTGTGTGTGCGTGTGAATATATAAGAGAAAGCGTTAATAGGTTTGCATTAGCAATTTCGCGCGCTTGTAATCGTATGTGTTGTTTTGGGAAATTGCGTGTGTGGGTTCAATTATTTGGTGCTTTGTGTGGTGTACGTCTATGTAGATTGCGTGTATATGTGCATACGAAAGTTGAACTGTGTCATGCATGCGTGCAGTTGTGATGTGTGTATTTGTGTATGCGTGTATGCGTGTGTATTTGTGTATGCATGTGTGCGCACTATGGACGCGCATGTACGTATATTCTGAAGCGTGTGCGTGCTAACACTTATGCGTAGATTTGTGCACGTGTGTGTGTGTGTTTGTGTGTGTAAGTCTGTGTGTGTGTGTGTGTGTGCGTGTGTGAGTGTGTGTGTGTATGTCTGTGTGTAGGTGTGTGTGTAGGTGTGTGTGTGGAATGAGTATATTGCCACAGAACGCCTATTCGTCTGTTGTAATATATGCGTGTTATATGCCATTGCGAACTTTCTCTGTGTGTATGTATGTGTGTGCGTGCGTGTGAGTGTGTGTGTGTGTGTGTGCCTGGGCGCGTGTAGGTATATTTATATGTGTCTACATTTCAATTACACTTATATGAATATCTCTGTCTCTATAAACTTTATATGTGCATGTGTGTGTATGTGAGGGTTTGCGCGTATGTGTGCTTGTACATGCATATATTTATATAGTTAGAAAACGAGAGAAAGAGAGAGACTATGTGTAATGCAACATTACTAATGATAAATGAGAAAGCTATTGTCAAGGACGCAGATATGCTCTTGGCGAAAGGACTTGCAAGCAGCAAAGTCATTGGTGTTTTAATCCTTGGCCTGTTGCTAGGGTTTTGTGCCCCGAACTGTTGCTATGATTAGTAGTGGGTCAACTCCTGACCTACAACTAATTGAACAGGCGGTTATTAAAATTTTTGATAAAGGACGAGGCTTTTAATTAACAACATGAAACAATGTCTCCGAAGTTGGTGAGAGAGTTGTGGCGGAGTTTATGTGTATGTGTTGGCGGGAAAATTACATACATTTACATATACTGAGTATGCGTTTCTGTTGAAATTTATGCGTCTATTTGTAAGTATATGGATATAAGTGTATGTGGTGTGTATGTGCATATGTGTGCGCGTGTACATATGTGTGTGTATGTGCATGTATTTATATATACATACATATACACATATATATATATATACTTACACTTGCACACACACACACACATATATATATATACATACACATAAACACGCACGTCTAAGTTTACATACAGACACACACATATTCATACATAAACACACATGTACATGTGTATGTGTTTGTGTATGAATATGTGTGAATGTATATATGTGTGTGTGCGTGTGTGTGCTTGTGTGTGTACATGTGCATGTGTGAGTATGTATATATATATATATATATATATTATGTACGTATGTTTATATATATATATATATATATATATATATATATATATACACATATGTGGTGGTGGTGGGTGATATATTTATTTGTAAGATTCCCCAAGTTGTTCAGTTATCTTGTCTGTTGCCTGCAATTGTTTATGTTATTGTAACTATCTATTTTGACAATACAATCGATTCCGCATAATTGCATAGCGTCGCTGACTGGAAATGATCTGCAATTAACTGTTAAATACAATTCATTGAATACGGTAAGTAGACGATCGATTAAGGAATTTCAGTATATAACTAGTGAAAACGTTGTGTGGCGAAGTGACACATGTAAAGAATACATATTTGTTTGAAACATAGGGGCTGAAATTTGAGAAGAAAGGGTTAATCGATTATATGTCGACAACAGTACTTCGCTAGTTGCCTATTTTATCGATACTGAAACGATGAGAGGCAAAGATGAACACAGGAGGATTTGAACTTAGTATGTCAAGAGCTGGAAAACATATCGTAAGTCATTTTTGTCCGAAAGCTTTAACCATTTCGCCAATCGACTACCCTTAAGGATTATATACAACAATCAAGAATAAAACAGTCTTTGTTAGTCACAATACGATCTATATACACGTAATTTATATTCACACACACACCCCATTCAAAACTATTTTATTGATATGTATCGATATGAGAATCGTTTTATTTATCCTCTATACTGTTTTTGAAATCCCAATGATATTCTTCAAATATCCAAGCTTAAACAGGTACAAATAGGTGCATCCTGACAATGACTTTCATACACTTTGTATTATTCAATAGTAGCCACTAATGTCTTGCAGATTTCTTTTTTAAAATTGATTGTTCGGTTATAAAAACATTCACCGTTTGATTCAGAATTTATCGTTTTACAAATTGTATCTACAGCGAAGATTTTATTTATTGAAGAATTTTATTACATAATTAAAAATAAAATAAATATATTGCAGAATCTTACTTCCATAGCGTTCAATTCATTTGAATGGTTAGAATAATGTGAATACATTTGATTTACTTGACACTGGTTGTTTGTAAACATGAAGCACCGACTGCTGTTATTTTAACTCATCATAAAAACGGAAATTCTCAGATTCATTTTATTCATATTATTTCAATATTAATTTTGAAGCTATATTTTGACAGTATTTTATTTTTATCAGAAAAGAAATCATATACAATTAACCAAAATTCAGTATGCAATTAAAAGATCATAGATTTACTGCTAAACGTTTCGGTATTTTGAAAGGTTGTGCAATCAACACAATTATACAAATGACCGATATGCATTTAAGCGGAATCGACTCCATCAGCTAATTCAGTGTGTGTGTGTGTGTGTGTGTGTGTGTGTGTGCGAGAGAGAGAGAGAGAGAGAGAGTGTGTGTGAGTGTGTGTTAGTGTGTGTGTGTGTGCGCGCGCGTGCGCGCGTATTTATTTATACATGCATGGTTATTGGTAACGCTGTTTATCACTCATATATTAAATGCAATTATGTATTTGCATATCTTGTGTCACGAAAAGGGAAATAAATCCAATATTATTCGAATTATTTCCATTGGTTATAAAATACACATTGCGCCAAAGATTTTTTTCAAGATTATCAATGTATATTCTATTACATCCTGTAAATATCTATAATGAAAAATACATATAGTTTTATATATTTTAACGTTATTATCCTTTTCAAATGTATTTAAGTAAGTTAAATATATTTGTAGCCATTATTAACATCACGGTTACACTCGTCTGTAGTTTAGCTGTGTTTGTATATATGTAGTGATAGATTCAGTTTGTTTTATCTCCCCCGAACTTGCTAGACTTGTGCCAAAATTTGAAACCATTAATTCACCTATTCCTGGTTTTAATTCACTGAGATTTTGAGGTGGCCAGTTAGCAGATTTGTTAGCACGCCGGCCAAGATGCTTAGCGTCATTTCTTCTGGTTTTACGTTTTGAGTTCAGATGTCACCGAGTTCGACTTTGCCTTTCATCCGTTCAGAGTCCATAAAATAAATACCTGTTGAGCACTGAGGCTAATGTAATCGACTAGTCTCTCCCTACGAAACTTCAAACCTTCTGCTTATAATAGAGAGAATTTACTGAGATTTCGGTGTGTCAATCATTAAAAAATGATCCTTTTGATTTCTTCCTCTGAGTCGGCACCGTCGCCTTCCTTTGGATGAGTTAATATTTACTCCTCCTCCTCCTCCTCCTTATAGGCTCATTCTTGATTAATCAAAGTTATCTTACCTCAATATGTAACATAACCATTGTTTATGCACCTTATATAGCTTATGCCTAAGTAATGTAATGATGTTCTATTTAGTTTATTTAGATTATGTCTAAACCTATTTCTGTGCTTTTATATCATTACACATTAGTTCGTCTCCATATATGTAAGCAATAAATATTTCTACCACATTTGTGACTGAGATATATCCGAGATACAAATTTGATTGAAACTCTTTTACTTCTTCTTATATCAATGTTTCTAGGCAAGGCATGAACGTCGCGTCTTCACATGTTATTCTTCTTTTTTTTAATATGTGATATTTTTCTATGGTCATATCTAACGATTGTAACTTTTTGTTTTACATCTCAAGTGAGAAGTATTATTCTTATTTTAAAAGTTATTAACATTTCTTCCCCTTCCTTCTCAAACTCGTCATTTCTATTATATTCCGCCACAAGTTTACTGTCTTGACGGTTGCTTGTGGAACAAATAGATTTTATAGCGACTGTTTCGTCTGCAATTACTTTCACGCCATTTGCTTCTAACGTATGGTTGGCCGGTCGGTTGTCATTTTGAGGCGAACAACATTGAATCATCCATCTTAAATCTTAACGGATAATATTCCATTGTGTCGCTTTTAATGCTTCCAACACAACGTAGAGAAGACAAATGCGAGTTTGTAGCATTGTTGTTTCTGAAAGATCTAAACATTGTTTAAAACTTGTTATTTTCTTAAATGTTTTCAAAATACGCTGCTATTCTAACACAAAAGATTCGTGCAGCAATCAAAGTTGCAAAAGTTGTCTGTTTAGACAAAAAAGATTAAAAAGATGAAATACAATTTCAGGCAGAGAATATTTTATATTTAAATTTAGATTAGAGTAAGCCACATTTAACTGATTAAATTACACATACATACATACATACATACATACATACAAGAAATATCAACCAAATAACTGATGCACAAAAGGGACAGGGACGCGGGAAAAGCAGAAAAATGTGATAACCGATGCAGATTTTGTGGAGTTAATACCGAAGATATCACCGACATAAGCAGTTGTCCGAAAATACCATCACAGTATTAACTACCGATAAAACATGATGTTGTAGCCAGAAACACTGTATAATGAAATCCGTCGGAAGGATAAGCCCGAAGCTAAACAAATAAGAACCTACAGCATGGTAGAGGCCATAGTCACTCATAATAAAAAAGAGTACTGGTGGAATGTCCCAGTGAAATTCTCAATAAAATGTAAACATAATAGACCTGACAGTAATTTGAGATAGAGAAGAGAAACTGTGTACAGTTGTGGAAATCAGCTGCCCAGCGAATGTTAACATAAAGCTAAAGAACCGCAAAAAAGAAAACACCTGCGCTTAACTATTGAGCTACTTTATCCAAATTACAAGTTCAGGTTTATACCTGTAATCATTATTGCACTGGGATATGCAACACACTACCTGAGTACGAATCTTGAGAAATTAGGATTTGTAAAATCAGAAAGGAGAAAGCTGATTCGAAGATTACTGATCCAATTCATCATCACTGGAACTGTAAAAATCTGTACAACTTTCCAGAAGTTTATCATTTAAATATATGTGAACACGTCTAGATATGCAACTATACGCATTAAATCAAAGCGAAATAGTTAACATTTATAGTTATTTAAGCATATTTGCATGTGAATGTATGTATGTAAGTATGTATGCATGCGTGTGTATACATATATATATATATATATATATATATATATATATATATATATATATATATATATATATATATATATATATATATATACATACATACATACATACATACATACATACATACATACATACATACATACATACATACACACACATTTGTATGTATTAGGTTGGAAAGAAAGTTCTGTCACATTTTTGAAACGATCACTTTGAAAGTACTTTTACAATACTTATGGTAAAATATGCATTACTTTTTATAGTTTAATGTTTTCTCTTTCTTTGCAGATTATACCGATTTAACCCTTCTAAAATGAGCGCTGATCAGACCCATATCACACACTAGATGCCGTATGAATTCAAGAAGGGCTCTTCGGCAAAGGAAGCAGTATGTTTCAAGGAATTTTTCTCGCAAAGATTCTCATCGATCTGGACGACTAATTTCGGTCAATATTGAATCTCTGAAAACATTAGTTGAAGAAAATCCAAAGCAATCTGCCCGAAAATTAGCAAAACAATTTAAGTCACACTTCAATCATAAAATAATTTTTTGACCTAAGAAAACTGTATAAACTTGGTCAATGGGTTCCTGAACATATACCTATTTCTCAGCTTAATGAACGAGTTGCCAATCACTCATCATTGCAGAGTAAATTTGCCATCGATCCTTTTGTGGGTAGATGTGTTTGCATTAAGTTCTCCTGTTGTTAGTTTATGTGACATTTTTATTTCTCATTAAAACAAAATCGGTAAAAGAAAATAATGACTTTTATTGTTTCCAAATGTAAAATATTTTTGTAGGGGTCCTAAAGATGTAAATCTACACTGGTATATGTTCTTCATTCATATCTAACTGAATAAAGCGAATAGCTAGTACTGTGCGTCAATGTTACTCCTCCCTGACTTGCCCAGAACTTTGTGAGCCTTTCTGCTGCTTATTCCGATCCATTTTTGTTTTCTTTCAACATTCAGTATAAATTAGCTTTTTGAGACGTATTATTGTTATGACCATTAAGGTTGCGAGTTGGCAGAAAAATTAACGTTCTGGAACAAATTATTAGTGGCATTTCATCCGGCTTTACGCTCTGTGTTCAAATACCGCCGTAATCAAACATGCCTTTCGGGGTCGATAATTTAAGTACTAGTTAAATACTGGGGTCGATGTAATTGACTAGCTCCCTCCCCCAAAATTCCAGTACTTGTGCCTATAGTAGAAAGTATTAGTAGCATAATCTCCAAGGCAGCAAACTGGCAGAATCGTTAGCACGTTGGACAAAATGCTTACCGGTAATTCTAACTTCTCATGTTCTGAGTTCAAATCGCAACGAGATCAACTTTATCTTTCCTTTTTTTAAGGTCAATAAAATATGTCAAGTACTGAAGTCGATGTAATCTATTTACCTCTCCACTAAAATTGATTTGAAACCATCATCATCAGATCTTTATCAATCATGGAGCATTATTATTCATTATCACTTAAAAGGTATTGTTTAGGTATTCGGTAACTTCGTTTAGTTTTGAACAACTCTGTTTTGCCTTGATCTTTCTTTGTTGATATTTTGTTTCTTTTACCAATATTTTACTCTTTCATTGGTTTCAATCATTGGATCACAACCATACTGGGACACCGTCTACAAGCGCTTTTGTCGATCATATCGATCTCATTACTTATTTTATTTACCTATTCATCGAACTGTTAATTTACAGGACATAGAGGGATACAATATATACATACATACATACAAACATGCATATGTACACACATACACACTGAGAAACACACATGGAAGCACGAATATGTACAGACTTACACACACACACACACACACACACACACACACACACACACACACACACACACACAGAAATAAACATACATACACATACATATACTCGCAGAAATAACTACACGTATATATATATATATATACGTACATATATATGCACACACACATATATACATGCATTCATACACTCATACAAATATAAAAAGCAGCCTGATATATGCTTCTGTGTGTGTGTGTGTGTGTGTGTGTGTGTGTGTGTGTGTGTGTGTGTGTGTGTGTGTGTGTGTGCGCGTGTGCGTGCGTGTGTGTGAGGCGAGTTGGAGCTGGAAAAATCGTTAGCACGCCGGGCGAAATGCTTAGCGGCATTTCATTCGTCTTCACGTTCATCTTTTCAGGGTCGATAAAAAGAGTACCCACTGAATACTGGGGTCGATGTGATCGACTTCCCCTCTTCCCCGAACTTGCTGGCCTTCTGATAAAATTTGAAATCAGTATTAATTACATTAATGTTTAATTAGTAAGTTCTAATTCAATTTGAAGTACTTGAAGTAGGAGTCCGGTACGGTATGGCAGCTTATTTAATAATATATAAATATGTCTATTCGATAAATAAGCTAATATAGCTTATATCTTTTACCTATCGGCTAAGATTTTATAAGTAAATTTGTACAGTTCGATTATAGGTCAATTTATATAACATTATTGGACATGCATGTTGATAAGTTATTACAGGAAAACATGCACGCATGATAATTATCCATTTTAATTACCAATTTATAACCAACAATCTGAAAGCAAGGACTCACTGAATGATTACACAGACCTCAACCTGTGTAACTCCATCTAAAATTTAGTTGAATAATTTTTTCTCCGTGTCTCAACAGACTCTTCATGCGATAGATTCATAAACTGCTAATTGTGGTTTCAACTGCCTCAAAATGTCGATTCTTTTTATTTTTAAATTTTTTTTTTTTTTTGCTCACTGAAACTAATCATCCATCTTTAAAAATACTGTTTAAACATATTGAAAGAAAATAAATTGAGTTCATCGAAGTAAACAAATTTTAGATGGAGCTAATGCTTTTGTAAAATGGAAGAGGCATATGAAAACAAATCCATTTAGGGATAGCTATCTGTCTCAATCTATCTCTCCAATGCTCTCCGTCTTCCTCTCCCTCCTCCCCCCCTTTCTCTCTCTCTCTCTGTTGTATGCTCTCTTACACTTTTGTGATGTGCTTCTTTGTATTTCAGTTCTCTTGACTCTACCGTTGAAGTCTTCGCAGTGTTAAATTTGACGCCCCGGGAAATATATGTCGGTAAGATCTGAGGTCTTATCGTCAACGCAAGAAAAAACTCTTCACTGAAAAAGAACCTATTTTGGAATGAATACAGAAGTTCTTTGGTGTTAAATGCTGAAAACAAATTCAAACGCTGGAAAAGCACGTTTCTTGTCATATACATCATTATCATTTCATGTGTTCTGTGATTGATTGTAGTTGTGTTGGCTAAAGGGTTTTAGCTTTAGTTCAGTAATAAGGTATTTATCCTTTGTTAGAAATTGCATTGATAAGTTAATTATTGGAGCTTGCTTCGTCATTGAAATAACAAAGCTAATTAGTAAAGAACAGAGAGCTAGTTAATTTGTTTTAGTTAATGAATGATTTCTAACATAGGCACAAGGCTAGGAATTTGGTGAAAGGTGACAGTCAATTGGTTTCAAATTTCGGCGCATGGCCAGCAGTTTTAGGGAAGGGTCCAAGTCGTTTAAACCAACTTAACTGCTCAACTGGTATTTAATTTATGGACTGAGAAAAGATGAAAGGCTAAGTTAACCCTCAGCCGAATTTGAACTCAGAAGGTAGAGACGGACGAAATGTCACTAGGCATTTTGCCCGGCTAGCTAACGGCTCCGCCAACTCGCCAACTTAACGGTGACAGTCAATTAAACCGCCACAAGTACTCGATAAATTAAAGTACTTTATTTTATCGGCCGTAAAAGGATGAAAAGCAAAACTAACCTCGGGAAGATTTGAACTCAGAATATAGAGAAATACTGCAAAACATTTTGTCCGACGCTATAACTATTCTCTCAACCCGCTATCCCGGTGTTTCTAGTTAATATCGATGTGTTTCATGGTAATACATGAGGCCTGGTAAAATCAATAGAACGTCTGATAAAATGTCTCGCAGTATTTGAGTATTCTGTGGAGGCGCAATGGCCCAGTGGTTAGGGCAGCGGACTCGCGGTCATAGGATCGCGGTTTCGATTCCCAGACCGGGCGTTGTGAGTGTTTATTGAGCGAAAACACCTAAAGCTCCACGAGGCTCCGGCAGGAGATGGTGGCGAACCCTGCTGTACTCTTTCACCACAACTTTCTCTCACTCTTTTCTTCCTGCTTCTGTTGTACCTGTAATTCAAAGGGTCAGCTTTGTCACACTGTGTCATGCTGAATATCCCCGAGAACTACGTTAGGGTACATGTGTCTGTGGAGTGCTCGGCCACTTGCATGTTAATTTCACGAGCAGGCTGTTCCGTTGATCGGATCAACTGGAACCCTCGACGTCGTAGGCGACGGAGTGCCAAATATAAATACCTATGTTAGAAATAATGACATGTAGGGAGAGACAGCTTATAGCCAATGGAACGGCTACCATATATGGTAAGTACACATTTTTCTTATCAATCAATGGCATTTTCATCACTTACTGATGGTTGACACTTAAAGTTGACGTTGGCAAAATTTGAATTCAAAATGTAAAAGACGTAATTAAATACTGCGTCGAATCCGACATGTATTAGAGCGTATTTAACTTTTATTTGTTATATTCTACTTGCTTCAGTTGTTGGACTGCAGCCATGCTGGGGAGTTTAGTCAAACAAATCTAAACCAGTACTCAATTTTAAGTCTGATACTTAATCTATCGGAACCTTTTGTCGAACCGCTAGGTTACGGAAACGCAAACAAATTGACATCGGTTGTCAGTCGATCGGTGGCGGGTAACAAACAACTACGCACACACACACACTCACACACGCTCATACACACGCACACGCACGCACGCACACGCACGCACACACACACACACACACACACACACACACACACACATTTGAAGACTCATATTGTCGTTGAATGCTCGAAATGAGGAATAGATAGACAGCCGACAACTAATGAAGGGTCCTTTCTCTGTTAACTTGTCCTGTTTTCCACTTTTTTTTGTTGTTTACATATTTCATGTACTTTGCACCATTGGTAAAGTCCTTTACCCATATATGCATGTATACACACACACACACACACATATATTATATTATTTATTACTTATTATTTAATTGAGCGCGACACATCCATTTCCAAGTATATATATATATATATATATATTACATACATACAGACAATATATATATTTATATATTACATACTTACAGACTAATATTCTAATATATACATACATGAATACAAACATACATACATATATACATACACACACACACATACATGCATACATACATACATACATACATACATACATACATACATATGTACTCACACACCACACATACACACATACACTCACGCGCGCGCACGTGTATAGAGAGAAAATTAACCAAGTTTTCGATTGTGTCAATACAATTAGCGTGTATTTGATTTCGTTGTCTAGGGAGGTTCACTACGTCAATAATAATTACAACCACACGCACTGGTTCAATATCACTTCCTTATTGTTAGTCAGTCGGGTAGATATCTAACCAACTAATTAATCGATCATTTGTTTAATATGCTGGTTAAACAATCAATAATTTTTTTTATTTATCAAAGTCCTTTCGTCGTTATTCGCCACCTCATCAATGACATGCACGCTCTCCAAGGTCGGCTTTGAAAAACTGATTGATTGTTTAACCAACACATTAAACAAACGACTAATTAGTTAGATGGTTAGATATTCAACCGATCGGCTAAAAATAAAGAAATGGTATTGAACCAGCGCGTTTATTTATTATTGTTGGTGTAATGATCCACCCAAGACACAAAATTTGTTTCAACACACGAATTTCTTTCAAGAGTCTTGTAAACTAAATACAAAAGCGATGTATTTGATTCTGTATGCAACACTTTTTGTAAGCTCTGTGTACATTTTTAATGTGTGTGTTATCTAATGGATTTATTACGCTGTATTTGTATGTGTGGAGGCACGTGGTTTAGTGGTTAAGGTATTCGACTTACGATCGTAAAACCGTGAGTTCAATTCCCGGCGATGCGTTGTGTCCATGAGCAAGAAACTTTATTTCATGTTGCTCCAGTGCACTCAGCCGGTAAAAATTAGCAGTACCTGTATTTCAAAGGGTTAGCCTTCTCACTAGCTACGTCACGCTGAATCTCCCTGAGAACTACGTTAACGGTACACGTGTCTGTTGAGTGCTCATCTACTTATACGTTAATTTCATGAACAGGCTGTTCCGTCGTTGATCAGATCAACTGGAACCCTCATCGTCGTAAGCGACGGAGTGCCACATTTGTACATGTAATGTTTTATGATTTGGTGAATTACTTTAGTAAAATAGCCCTTCTTGATTCCTGTTTGTTATATTCTGTGGATTTATTTAATATTCTTATTCACCGATAAATACGGAGATATCGCAAAACAAGAAGCAATAGAGCAATCTATTCAATTTTGAACAGAAAGATTTAAAAGATTATTAAAATAATACCAACTAATTAAAATTCAAACTAAATAAACAGATCACAGAAACAAACCACACAAAAGAATATATAGGAAGACATTACTGAACAATACATCTGTACTTTAGTAGAATTTCCCACAATACAAGAGATTATCGACGGAAAGCATACTTGAAACAGAGCATAAAACTAAATGTAACACACAGGCAACAAGTCACAAAACAAATAAATACCTAAATTATGTGTGTGCGTGTGTGTGTGTGTGTGTGTGTGTCTGTCTGTGTCTGTGTCCTTGGAATCAGTAGTGGCTATGAAGTGGTTCCGCACTTCTTAAAACTCTGAAAAATCCCGAACACAGTACTGGGTTTAAAGTTTAAAGCTGTTTAAAGTTGTACCCAAGGCATATACATACACACTCATTATATATATATATATATATATATATATAACCATATATATATAACCATATATATATAAAACAGAATGAGATAAAAATACAAAGCTGTGAAAGATTTCAGAACATTTATAAATAGAAGGTCTTACAGCTGTTTCCGGGATATTTTATATATCCCTTAATCGGTAACGGTATGAGAAAATGGTTAAACAATGGTTATTCTAGATAAGATATGAAATAGAGAGTGAAGTGGAGGAATGACACACTTCAGCCACGTCCCTGCTCTATTCTTGGGATATACTTTTGTTTGTTAAATAGCGTTTCATCTGATGATTACGGTTTTTGTAATGGAGTGATTTTCTCATTCTTCTATTTAAAAAATGCGTAAGAAACAGCTGTAATGACCTGACAATTATCCATCGTCAGTTATTAGTCATTTTATTATAATACACCAACGCGATTTTCGACTTGTCGAATACCCCAGAGTATACCAACAACGTACAATTCTACGTAACACGTGCTTGGACCAGCCCCTAGGCGCTAAATACTCATCGTTGGTTTTCTGTGTACACAACCGGAATATCCTGTTTGATAGGCCGGAACCACAGGCTTACCCAACTTTACCTGGTGCATATCTTTTTAAATACTTGGTTCTATGTGAATCCTTATTTTACTAGATAGATAGATTGTTGTTGGCACTCCGTCGCTTACGATGTCGAGGGTTCGAGATGATAAACGGAGCAGCCTGCGCGTGAAATTAACGTGCAAGTGGCTGAGCACTCCACAGACACGTGTACCCTTAACGTAGTTCTAGGGGAGATTCAGCGTGACACAGTGTGACAAGGCTAATCCTTTGAATTACAGGCACAACAGAAACAGGAAGTAACGCCTGGTCTGGGAATCGAAACTGTGATCCTATGACCGCGAGTCCGCTGCCCTAACCACTGAGCCATTGCGCCTCCGCAGATAGATAGATACCACATGCTAAAATCTGAACCAAGGCTCGAAAACTACCAGAAGCTCACAATAAAGATATGCACGAGCAATGCAATGAACATATTAGAAATAGGCTTACGCCTACACTGAATACATCAGTAAGTAATGTATATATATTTCAATACCAATTGATTTCACCCTCTGTATGATCAACATACTCTGAGATTTTCAGTTGAATATAACATTTTTACATCTATTTCGAAAATATTCACTACATTAGCTCGCGAGCGTTCCCTATTTTAAACGTCCTCGCTCCATTTAAAAGCAAACTGTCGTGGGCAAGAATATATTTTAAATAAAGATGTATTATTACGGTTATTAATGATATTAAGAAGGCAATAATCAGGCGGCCAGCAAGTTCACACCATTACAGACACTATATAAGGCAAATTTAGACGCAGTAGGGTATAAATGCCACTTGCTAAAACTAGAACCAAGGCTCGAAAACCACTAGAGACTCATAATAAAGATGCATACGAGCAATGCAATGAACATATAAAAATAGGTTTCCCTTTGCGTTGAATACGCAGTAAGTAATGTATATTTCAATAACAACTGATTTCTCCCTCTGTATAACCAACATACACAGGGATCTTCAGTTGAAAATAACATATTAACATTTATTTCTAAAATATTCACTACATTAGATAGGTATTGTGCTCCTGCAGTGAAATGTGGCGCATACAGATACTAGGTTGGGAGTGAATATGACAAAATATAAAAACTTCAGAATAGTATAACAGATGGCTAATATACGCTTGTTGGCTTATATATATATAAATATATATATATATAATGTTTTAGTTATTGAACTCCGGATATGCTGAGGCACCTTTTCGTAAAATTTTTGCCAAACAAATGGACCTCAGTACTTGAATTTTTTTTAAATCTGTTACTTATTCTATCAATGTTTTGGTCAAACCGCTAAGTTATATGAATGTAAACAAATCAACCACAGTTATCAAGCAGTGACTGGGTCAACTACAACACGCGGGTGCAAACAGGCACACACACACACACACACACACACACACACACACACACACACACACACACACACACACACACACACACACATACATATTCACACGAACATACAAACACACACAAACACGTACAACCACACACAAACACATTCGTGTGCTTGCACGACAGGATTCTTCACACTTTCCAGTTACCATATTCACCCACAAAGCATTGGTCAACCCAAGGCTTTTGTAGAAGATACTTGTCCAGTGGGCTGCGTAGTAGGACTGAACCCGAAATCATGAGGTTACAATGTGCCCTTCTTAACCGTACAAAGAAATAATTAAAAATAAAATCCCGTAACTTCCTGCAGGTCCCTGAACATTTGAAAAGATTAAAAGTCATATTAGATGATGTAGATTGTGATGAAATTGAGATGGTCTGCGGCTAAATGCCTTGGACTAAATACTTTTAACCAGCGTTAAGCAACGATAATATTAAATTAATTTGAAGGCAGTGAGGTGGCGGAGTCGTTAGCACGCCTGGCAAAATACTTAGCGGCATTTCGTCTGTCTTTTTACCCTCTGAATTAGAATTCCGCCGAGGTTGAATTTGCCTTTCATCTTTTCGGGGTCGGTAAAATAAGTACCATTTGAGCACTGAGCACTGGGGGCTGATGTAATCGACTATTACCCTCCCGCCGAAATTGCTGACCCTGTTCCAAAATTTGAAACCAATATTAAACGAATGTTCTTGCAACTATTAGAACGGTTTTAACGATGTTTACGAAAAGAAATGCCTTATATAGCAGGCAGTCTTCTTGTGTGTTTTATGCAATATTACGAGTGAGGAGTGGATTAACAAAACTGTTAGAGCTTTCGAACAACGTGTCGAGTAATATCTACTTCTCATAGCCAATATCTTATTTACGAAATGTGTAGCTCTGTGATAGATAACAATATTGGATCAAAATTTTGGCACCATGCCAGCAATTTTGAGGAGGAAGTAAGTCGTTTACATCGACCCCAGTGCTCAACCCCGAAAGGATGATAGATAATAATATTTTTAGTTAAAAGATACTTCTGAGAATGTACAAAGATTTAATGTTAGTGTAGTGCAAGGGAGGTAACTCTTGACTACTTGCTTCGGATTTTCTTCCATGATTGTGAGGGTAGTGAACAATAAACAGAAACTGTTACACAGATATGACATTATTTCATTTTAACTACGTTCTTGTAAACTACCAAATATTTCAGAAATCTGTTTCCATTATCATAAATAATTTTATTTGAAAAAAATTCTTATTTTGTGTCTATAATTATGTTTAGTGGACACAGCAACGTAAATTAGTATACGTGTTGGTTTCAACTTACGATTGAAAGATCAACTATTTCGTCCAATTTTCAAAATTATTTATTTATTTATTTATTTATTTATTTATACTAAAGCAAAATAACTATATTTTTACCCACAAAGAGACTAAGCAGAATGAATCGACGAAGTATATGGCTGGTACTTAGGTTATGAAATCGTAACTCCATAACATTATGACTTTATTAATTTCAAAATGTAAGGCAGCGAGCAGGCACGGTCGTTGGCGCACTGGAGAAGATGCTTAGAAGCATTTCTTCTGGTTTTATACGTTCCGAGTTCAAATTCCACCGAAGTCGACTTTGCCATTCACATTCACCTTATCTGGCTCATAAACTAAATACAAAATGAAAACTGAAATCAGAGTAATCGACGACAAGCTCTTCAACCAAAAATTGCTGGTCTTGTACTGAAGTTTACAAATATTAATTACAAGTAGTGTAATTAATATACCGGCTTTGATTTAATTGAAAATTAGGGGTAGTTCATCCACAAAGTTATACCAATTAATTTGAAACCAGAATCTAGACGGAGAAACTAAAATACTTTCATGTATTTTACTTTGTTTGCTAACATTTCTATTAATTATCCTGACACTGATACCTTTCTGGTGGGGCATAGGTTAGTAGTAGGGGATTGCACTTGTGATCGTAAGATGTGGGTTCGATTCCTGGATCAGGAGTTGCGCTGTGTTCTTACACCTAATTTCAGTCACTCTAGTCCACTCAGCGAGCAAAATTGAGTAATAGGGTGAAGTTGTGTCAGACGTAGCAAGCCGCTGATACATGATTGACCTACCTAATAAACGAACAGAGGGGGACTTCTAGGCTGACAGGCCATAGGCCTACAGTGCTGGATGTTACAATTTTCTTTATTCTTCTTTATTTTTTTTATTTTTTACTGATTCATTGAACTGGGCACAATGAACAGGTAGACTGGGAGGAACAAGTTGACTGTACATTATTTCATTTGCTCCAGATGGCTAAAAAAAACATATTTCCAATGAGATGTGTGTGTGTGTGTGTGTGTGTGTGTGTGTGTGTGTGTGTGTGCTTGCCCCAGCATGGCCGCAGTCTATTGACTGAAACAAGTAAAAGGTAAAATATAAAAGCTATATACAAAGTGGGCCAAAAGACATGCACCAAATTTAAAACTTAATATACATTTGAAAAATACATTTGAAAAATAACACTTTAATTACAAGATGTCGAGTATTTTGGTACCTGAGTTTTAGCCCACCCTATATGTGTATATATATATATATATAATCTTTTATCCTTTACTCGTTTCAGCCATTTGACTACGGCTATGTTGGGGCACCACTTTAAGGTGTTTTTTACTCGAACAAATCGACCCTTGATCTTTTTTCTTTTTTTTTTTTTTTCTGAAGCCTAGTACTTATTCTATCGGAGTCTTTTGCCGAACCGCTGGTTACTGGAACGTAAAGACACCACCATCGGTTGTCAAGCGGTGAGAAGAGGGGCAAATACACACGCGCGCGCGTTCCCACACACGCACACACGCGTGCACACACACACACACACACACACACACACACGCACACACACACACACACACACACACACACACATATATGCGACAGGATTCTTTCAGTTTCCGTGTCCCAAATCCACTCAACGCTTTGGTCGACTCGAGGCTATAGTAGAAGACTCTTGCCCAAGGTGTCACGCAGTGGGACTGAATTTGGAAGCATGTATTTGAGAAGCAAGCCTCTTACCATGCAGCCACGCCTACGCCCATATATAAAGATTTGTTTGTCTGTATATATTCAGTCTCATTGAAGACGAAGTTTACACTGTAATGCTTGTCGTTTGTATCGAAAAAGAATATAGCTATCATGTGTCATGATTTCAAACTGATTAGTTGTAATATAAGCAAATAAAGCAATCCTCTCAAGTACTTCGTTGCTATTTATTTTCGTCACCCACCACTCGAAAGCTACTGTGGATTTTAATTAGATTCTTTTGAGTATTTTGCTTTCTTCTGTACCGATTCAATCATGCAAGCAACCTTAGCAGAAGCTGTCGTTTGGAGCAGGAATATTAAAATTACAAGGGAGGCAATTCAATTTAGTTTTAGGAGTTCTTTCCCTTGATCTCTTTTTTCGTTTTTGCATTTCGTATTTTGATGCGCGTTTTTATCTGGATTCTGCACAATACACAAAAGGAGAAATTTCATTCTATTCCTGCTTTAATGGGCGATGTATTCCTAGATACACTACGTTGTGGGGAAAAAAACAAGATAGTCGTGGCTGAAGCACGTTTGTTCTACTTAGTCTAGGCAAACTTAGAACTAAACAACAACACGAGCAACGACAACAATATGAGGAACAACAATAACACTACCATCAACACCACCAACGGTGTTCCCCTTGCAGCCCTAGGGAAATTAAGAAGGGTCCGTGAGTTTGAATGGCTGATGGAAGTAGAACTTCTTCGACGACACCATGTAAAGGGAAGGGTGAGCGAAGAGAGAAATTCTGTCATGAAGTAAATACACAGAAATTTTCTTTTGCTGCTGCTGTTGTTGTTGTTGTTGTTGTTGTGGTGGTGGTCCCGGCAACGGCCGGTAGTGGCGCTGACGGCGGCGGTGGCTGTAGCCATGTTTAAGCGCACAAGTCAATCCTCTCAGCCAAATTTCCACTTTGTCTTTTATTTCGGAGTTCCCCAGTGGGGCTATCTTATTTATCTCCCTCTTTGAATATTTTTAAACGACCTCTTGCCGTTTTATACAGCATTTTTATCCATGATTTTCCAGCCTCCTTATGTATACAGGATGCCCACAAAGTCTGGGTACCTGGAGTAAATAAAATCATGACATAACCAATTAAATATAAGAAAGAATAATTTCTTAAAGTATGTGTTAATCCCCATGTACCCAGACTTTGTATATACTATTAAGTCTGTGTCCAGAAAATTTTTAATATATTAAAGTATTATGTATTTCTGAAGGTCCTGCAAGCTCTATTCATTTCAATTTCATTTCATTTCACTTCATCTTATTGTATTATATTTTGTTTTTCAAATATATCTTATTTTTTCACATCAGCTAGAAATTTACATTACTGTCAACCATCCTGTTTCTTTCCCTGGGCTATTTTATTTCGTATATCTCATTAGGAGCAAGCATACTATGTGGTAAGAAACTTACTTCCCAACCACATAGTTCCAGGTTCAATTCTCCCACTGCGCGTTACCTTGGGCAAGTGTCTTCTGCTATTGCCTCGGGCCGATCAAAGCCATGTGAATGGATTTATTACAGGGAAACTAATAAAAGCCCGTCGTGTGTGTGTGTGTGTGTGTGTTGTGTGTGTGTGTGTGTGTGTGTGTGTGTGTGTGTGTGTGTGTGTGTGTGTGTGTGTGTGTGTGTGTCTGTCCCCCACCACCGCTTGACAACCGGTGTTCGTTTGTTTATATCGCGTAACTTAGCGGTTTGGCAAAAAGATACGATTGAGTAAGTTCCAGGCACAACAAAAAGAAATTACTGACGTCTTCGAGGCGGTGCTCCAGCATCGCTGCAGTAGAATGATTTAAACGGATGAAGAAAAAATTATAATTTGTATTTCATCTCTCTGTTTATATATATATATATATATATATATATATATATATAATATTTTCGATTATTTCCCTCCTTTTATCTTGGTTTTTACCGCATTGCTTGCTTCTTGTTTGCATATAACTTTCTTGCTTGACAATACGTACGTGTCTTTGTGCACATGAAGTGTGCATGAGTGTATGTTTTAATGTGTACGTTCGTATGTGTGAATATGAGTGCATATGTGTATGTAGGTGTGTGCGTGTGTATATAGGTTTATATATATATATATATATATGTGTGTGTGTGTGTGTGTGTGCGTGTGCGTGTGCGTGTGATTTCGTGTACTTATAAGGTAAGGGTGTAAGGGAAGTAATCTATAAAAATACAAATACACTAATATCCTTTCTACAATAGGCACGAGGCCTGAGATTTTGGGGGAAGGAGGATAGTCGATTAGCTCGACCCCGGCACATGACTAATACTTATTTTATCGACCCCAAAAGGGCAAAAAGGCAAATTTCTCGGTGGAATTTGAACTAAGAACGTAAAGACGGACGAAATGCCGCTGAACATTTTGCCTGATGTCCTAACGATTCTGCCTACATGCCTCCGTAACGTAAAGACGGACAAAATGCCACTAAGCACTTTGCCCGGCGTGCTAACGTGTCTGTTAGCTCGCCATACAAATAAAGTAATGTGAAATTAAATGAAATATAATGAACAGAGTTCTTTTCCTAAAAATTCTACGATATTTATGACAAACAGGAAAATCTTTAGAAACTAGGTTTAAAAATTCTCTACATTATTTACATTATTTACATTATTTACATTTGACGAATATTTGTCCTCATCTTGTTTGTTGTTAATATAACGTTTCGGCTGACATACCCTCCAGCCTTCATCAGGTGTCTTGGGAAAATTTCGAACCTGGGTTCTCATTCCTAAGGGATTTTTCGATGTTATTATTATTATTATTATTATTATTATTATTATTATTATTATTATTCAGGTCATATGCCCGTGGGAATATGGCGTAGTGGTTAAGAGCGCGGGCTATTAACCCCAAGAATAACAACAACAACATTGAAAAATACCTTAGGAATGAGAACCCAGGTTCGAAATTTCCCCAAGACACCTGATGAAGGCTGGAGAATATATCAGCCGAAACGTTATGTTAACAACATACAAGATGAGGACAAATATCCGTCAAATGTAAATAATGTACATAATTTCTCATCTCTTAAATATAGAACAATATTAAAAATTCTCTACCTGCATTGGTTCTATCGGTAATAATACATGTAGGATTATACCACAAAACCTTTCTACTCTAGTTCTATGAGTCCTATAATGGTTACCTACATTGTCAATATAGGGGATCTTCTCTGTTATTACGCAGTATAACATTATAATACGGGGAGACAGCATGAAAAGCTGTCTCGTCCGATGACAATGAGGGAAGGTGCTTTCCTATATCACTTACCATATTTTTGAACTGTATTATTATATTGAACTGGCAGAATCGTTAGCACGCCAGGAGAAATGCTTAGCGGTATTTCGTCCGTCTTCATGTTCTAAGTTCAAATTCTTCCGAGGTCGACTTTGCGTTTTAAGCTTTTGGGGTCGATAAAATAAGTAGCAGCTGAGTACTAGGATAGATGTAATCATCTACCCCCTCCCCAAAATTTCAGGTCATGTGCCTAAAGTAGAAAGGATTATCATATTATATATACTCGTATATTATTCTGTATTATCACAACTGTCTGACAAACGGTCATGTAAAACTCTGAGTAACAGTTTGTGAAGATTCCTTTCGGTTTTAATAAATAGTATATTGCTCTACCTTTGGTATTCGAGTACTACTTTTTCTACCTTGTTTAGCATCTATGTACTTACGTGTGTGTGTGTGAGAGAGAGAGAGAGAGAGAGAGAGAGTATGTGTGTGTGCGTGTGCGTGTATCTTTGTGTCTGTGTTTGACCCCATCACCACTTGACGGCCAGTATTAGCATGCTTACGTCCCTATAACTCAGCGTTTCGGCAAAAGAGTCAGCATAAGGATCAGGCTTTAAAAAATAAATACTGGGATTGATTCATTCAACTACAATTCCTCAAGGTAGTGCCCCAGTATGGCCGCAGTCAAATGACTGGAACAAGTAAATAGATGAAAGATAGAAGAAAGATGTGTGTACGCATCCATTAGTTTCCCATTTTCTTCCAATTTGTTTGTACTTTTCTGCATTTTACTTCCTTATAGACATAGGAACTAATTTTTACCTACTGTAATAACTATTAATTCAATTACATTCAATATTTTTCGACATCCTTATATACACCATAACTTACATCAATGCATAGATTGTGTTATGGTGTACAGCAATCCACTAGAGTTTTCGTATTAAATTTACAGTTAAGAATTTACTATTAACTTAAATGTCCTCTCACAGTAAACTTATAATGACATAAAATTTAAGTTTCTATATTATTTTGCTCTTTATTTGTTTAAGTTGAAGTTTTGTTCAAACAAAAGCTCGTAATTGTTGAAGAGAGAATATCACGTGAACTGGCCTCCGACCAGAAAATACAGGCATGGCCCATATTTGTTTCAAAGTCGTCTGTATGAGAGACGTGAATTCTCTTCACAAGAACGTTGGAACGTGGGAAGACGTTAATGATGATCGCTCCTGCTGGAAACCAGAACCAGAACTAGACAAGGGTTTAAAATTATGAGGGGAGAGGCTGAAGTTTAGTGATGAAGAAAAACAAAATCGACAGTAAAAACAGCAACAGGACAAAACAGGCAGACAGCGCTTTCAAGCAGTCGCTACAGCCGGGATGTCAATCACGTGTTGGTCTCTATAGAAACATCGGTCGATGCTCTACCAATGAGACAGAAGCAAGATTTTCTAAGCGCAGATCTATGATGTCGTGAGATGAAACGATTCCTTCAGTAACTCTATTACGCACGCATACGCATTCATTCACTTACTCACACTCATGCATACATATATGCATGCATATATACATACGCACATACATACATACATGCATACATACATACATACAAACATATACATATATATACATGCATATAGACATTCACACACACCTACATGCATACACGCATGCTTACATATACACATACATATATGCAAGCAGGCAGACAGACATGCAAGCATACGCAATGAAGTAATTAATGAGATTTAGTTTACATTGAGGTTGTGCATGTGAAATCGCAGACTAGCGACAACACATCTCAACGAATCTTATTTGTTACCATGGTGGAAGTAATGAAGTAATGTCACTAAACTCTCAAGTGTGGATGCGTGTGTGTGTGTGTGTGTGTGTGTGTGTGTGTGTGTGTGCGTGTGTGTATGTGCACTCACGCGCGGGTCTGTGTATGTTTTGTGCTTGTGTGTACACATCGTACACACAAACACATACATAATATAGACATATATATATATATATATATATATATATATATATATATATATATATATATATGTGTGTGTGTATATATATATATATATATATATATATATATATATATATATATGTGTGTGTGTATATATATATATATATATATATATATATGCATATATACATACATTCATACATGCATTCATACATTTATACATACACACAAGTGCAACGATATAAACACACACACAGACACAGACACAGACACACACACACACACACACACACATACACTCATATAATGAAAATAGCAGTGTGAGCATGAGCATATCTGCTTGCGTTCAGATCAGTTTGTGTGTGTGTGGTGCGTACGCGTGTGTGGTGCGTGCGTGTGTGTGTGTGTGTGTGTGTGTGTGTGTGTGTGTGTGTGTTTTATTATTGAATATATCCGTATTCCTGTTTCGTCGTAGTTAAGTAGATGCTGATTTATGGGATGGTGTCATTCCCTTTACTATCTTATGCTGGTCATTATGAACCTTAACGACACGATGAAGACCAGCTCTACTCCATTAAACGAACCAATCAACGAGAAACTGCTGGAAGAGATAGTAAGCCTTGTTAAAAAACCGACTTCCATGACTTCTCCTGACAAGACATGACCAACAAACATGGGGACATAAGATAACGAAAATTTTCCTCCAAGTACTTCGAATCAGACCTCAAGGATTTGGGTTCCTTAAGATCCCAACTGCAAAGATGCAATAAGACCGTGTCATCCTTGGACAAAACAAAGAACATTTATGAGATAAACCCTGATTTTTGCTGTCAGGTTCTCAATAGCAACATTACTCGAATTTACTCTAGATACACAGTAGTTGGAACATTAACTCTAAATGCATATCTTCAAACTTACACATAGACAGTTGGATAGAAACACTCACCAAATTTATAACTGTTATCGCCATTAAGAACCATAAAAATAACTTTATATCCAAACATTTATCTAGGTTAATATATCCCAAATTATAGATGAGTTTCATCAATAGGAAAATATTAAGTATCAACATTACAATTTTAAAAAAACACAACATTGCTAAATGGAATAACACCTAGGCTATCCCTAGGTTCAAACATATGAGATGAGAACAACACTAGGCTCACCTAGTTCGATACTGTCGATGTTCAACTTTTCATATTCAAAAATGTGTTCACTAAAACACTCGATTTTGCTAAGCTATACGCTCCGATAAGCACCAAAGACTTTAAAGACCATATTTCATGCCAGGAAGATCCTCTTCATGGAGAAGGTCTCAACCGAGGTAAAAACAATAACGGAGGGCAGACCCAGTGTTCGGTGTAATCCTGGGCTCGTTCTATGGCACAAACAACTGAAACCTTTTTAGACTTCTTATGTCAGATCTTTTTGAAAGAAGATTACCCTCCACTATCCACCTTCAACCACACTAGATGGCTTTAAAATAAACATTATAGATACTTTCATTTCCGTCAATATAAAAATTATTATAGAAACTAACCTTAGAGTAGTTAATTTTCTGGGTGTCACTCTGGACATTAGTACTGATTCCATTAAGCCTTTTAGGAATCAAAATGAGAAATTTACATGCATTAACAGAGTTTTCTGTCACCCTCTCTAGTATTTAAGAAACTCTTGATTGATGTGAGCAGACCAATCTCTAGCCTATCATCATACGATCACAGCCAGTGTGCCGCCAAAAGAACTAGGTACAATTTTGTAATTTGGTTTGTATGCCACTTCTCACTCAAAGTTAAACCTTATATAAGTAACATCTTTAATTTAAAGAAGCCATCCCCAACAAAGACAGAAATTCACAAGATTTTTCAATAAACACACAGTTAAGATCACCTATAGCTACACCCCTATCTGAAACAAATAATATGAAACAAATGCAGCCCTACTGTTGAGGCTGGTTGTTCATGCTTGAATCTTACAGCGCATCCGCTGAATATGGTATAAAGCATTGAGCCAATCCTTTATGAGGCGTAACTGAAAACTACTGATGAGAACCAGAATATCAAAATAAACGTTATATTAGACTGAAGAAAGGATGCCTCACCGAAAAACGGAATAGGACAAAGATTAGAATGTACATCGGGCAATGAAAAGAAGATATCTAGGCTTTGACATGAGCTGGAGAATCGCAAAAATTCCAGACCTTACATGAATGGTACCAAGAAATGCAAGTTTTGCCTAGTAGAAAAGAGCATAATTCATAGAAATTTGCAGGAACCAACTTTACATCTATAAGTCAAGTAAGAGATTTTTCCATCTACATATACAAGAGAAAATTCATATTCTGGTAATGAACTCACTATAGGCTCCATTTTTTCCTTAATATACACTTTGCTCTTTACAGATCTTTATATAATATATTTTCCGCAAGTGTGTTTTCCTAAATCCATCTGGATTTTTTGATTTCCGTTCTTTTCTCCGGAGCTTCTGTCTTCGTATATTTATATTCCGTTCCTTTCCTACATCTTTCTCTTCCCGTTCACTCTCTCTGTCCATCCTTTTAATATATATTTAGTATATGCGTTAGTCAGTGTATACATATGCGTTTGTTTGAGTGTATATGTATGGGTCTTACATACAAACACATAGTAACAACATGTAGCTAAAAAAACCTGACGAGGGCAGTAAGTCCGCAATGAAACAAATGTACACGTCCTTTCAATAAAAAAATATACTTATTTTTACGTGCAGTAAATTCCCTCTGCGCGCTTGTTCTGAAGGTGTGAGAAATAACTTCAGGAGAGCTATTATGGTTGTTTTGAAAATTTTCATCAAGGATGGACTTGGCCAGTTTAAGAGGATTCAAACCCTTGCTTCGATTCGAAGCCAGTAATAGTTGTTCTTTCTCAGAATTGTAACAAATTTGTGAATTTAACAATACATGCATGCCGTGTATGTGTGTGTGTGTTTTATTTTAAATATATTAGTGGTGGGAAAACAATCCATGATCTTTTTTCTAGGTTAGTTTTTCAGCAGTCAATATCCAATCAGTATTAATATATATCTGGGTGGTTACAATAGGTTTGACCAGAAAATTATGCAACAAATTGACGAAGTAAATGTAAGAAGTTTCCCAAACCGTAAAATATATGAGAGAGATGAATAAAATAATCGACAATAATTACCCAGGGCGGCAGTTTCGGTAGCATTTCTCAACGGCAAGGCTTTTGCAGCAGGCTTCGTGGAATTCTACAAATTACAGAATAGATTGTCACAGACGTCGATTTGAAAAGTGTACAGCTAACTATGTTAAAAAGCAACCAGGTATAAAGTGCCGTAAACCTTTAACGCGTCTCTAAGGATTGGAAAGTACTCGAACATATATGGAAAAATATGCAATTATAGATGCGCGCACGCGCGTGTGTTGGCTATCAGTCCATCTAAACTATCACTCTGCGCTATGAGTTCATGTCTAACCAAGGTCAGATATGCCTTTTATCCTTTCAGGGTCGATGGTTATTCAAATGGTGAACCAAGATGGTGGACCAGCAGAATTGTGCGTGAGTCGGACAAGATTCTTTGTAGTATATGTTTCTGCTCTTTACATTCTAACTGCAAAACCTTTGACGATACTGATGTTGAGCAGTGTCGGCTCAGCTTTTTAACAAGACAGCATAGATGACAAAGAAAGAGGTTATTTGTTCCATAGACAACAGCTAGTTTTTCACAAGTTAATCAGACATGCGCTATGAAGAGGAACTTGTCAGTTGCATATACACAAGCAATCCCGATTAACAGATCCCTTTGCATACATCTCCAAAAGAAAAGGATACATTATACAATACAGTCCCTCGTATACAAAAAGGTGTATAATCTCGACTGGAAGGCTTTCTTCATAGATCTACTGAGGAACAGCTGATCAGGGGTTAAACATCTATTTATACACCCAACTAAAGAGACATTTTCTATGTCAGTGATTCGCAATGAGTCACAACGTTTTTTCCTTCTTTGTCATTTCCTGCCTCGGCTTCATGTATTTCACCATTATTTATTCCTTTATTCTCATGCCAAAATATTCATTGAATAATCTCTGTAAATCGAAGCCATGCTAAGCCAAAATGTTAACTTTAAGATAACGTGAATCAGTAAATGTATGTATGTATGCGTGTTGGTGCATATATCTTGCCATTGAATACCTTTTCTTGCAAAGATGTTTAAAGCTGAGAACATGAGAAATGTCTGGTTTTAATATTGATCCTGTTCACGTCATTGAATGTCAGAAGGAAGATATTCATCTTCACAATAGATGTCTTTGACTGACAGAATAACGGTAGATTTTTATATACTTATCGCTACAACCCTGTTATGTTCTGATATGAAGTTGCTGCACTAAGAGCAAAATATACAAACAGATAGAAGTTAAGAGTAAGAACATGAGAACGATAGAAAGATAGAAAGAGTGAATGGGTAAGAGAGAGAGAGGGGGGAGAGAGGGAGAGAGAGCAAGTAAAAAAGAGAAAGAGAGAGAGAATTATGTAATAAAGTGTTTCTTTTTGTTTTGAACTTTCCATTCCGTCCCCTGTGCGTGGTGTATTTTCATTGTTAGCAGGCCAGAATGAACCCTTGAATGACACCTTTGCAGTCCCTACCCGACTTTTAAAATCGTATGCGTTGATTTCCAGCCTAAACACCTTCAGAATTGATTGGGGCCTTGTATGACTATTTACAACAAAGTGAATTCCAGTTAAGGCACGGTGACCAAATAGTGTTGTTGAATTGAGTTGCGTGTTAGGACTATCATGTAAAGCTGAAGTTACTCATGAAATAGATGTTGTTAATGTTGTTGCTGCTGTTGCTACTGTTGTTGTTGTTATTGTTTTTATTTATTATTATTATTATCATTATAATAATAATAATTATTATTATTATTATCACTATTATTTTTATTTTTATTATTGTTATTATTATTATTATTATTATTATTATTATTATTATTATTATTGTTGTTGTTGTTGTTGTTGTTGTTGTTGTTGTTGTTGTTGTTTAAACTTTGGCAGCTTTAGCGAAACACTATGATCAGAGGTGTTCCAGCTACCATCACCCTATCTTTTAGTCACATCTTCATTATCTATTGTGCCTCGTCTTAATTAAGACAGTAGTATGTCATTTGAGAAAGATCTAGTGACTATATCTAGCAAATAGAACGACCATTTAGAGGTGTTTAACTGGTAAACAAATTGAAACCAGATAACATTAGAATCAGATATAATGCGCCCACTATGATAGGAATTGTTTCTGTTTTTAGACTCCTCATTCGAGTTACCTCTATTTCCAGATCTTTGTATTTTGAAAGTTTCTCCGTTTTTGTTAGAGAAACATTGGTATTGATTACATCGATTAAGAAGTATTTTTATTCTTGGTGATCTCTGACAACTATATCTGGCCTATTGGCCTTAATTTCTCTATCTGTGTGTATTGGCATATATCAGAGTATGGTTGCTTTCTCATTTTCTGTGACGTTTTCTGGCATGTGCCTATACCATCTTTTTCTATTGTTATTCGATAGTGTTGGCATAGTTTCCATTGTATATAAGTCCCAACTTTGTCTATCTGTGAATATATTCTTTCTTAGCCAGGATTGGGCAGACAGAGACAATATAATTTATTGTTTCTTCCCATCTCCACATATTCTGCAGTTATTTGTATTTCTTTGCATTACATGGTTTTGGTAATTTCTGGTGGGGAGGCTTTGATCTTGTGCTGCAATTAAAATTCCTTCAGTCTCTGCTCTGAATCCTGAGCTTCTCGGCCATTGTTAGGGTTTTGCTTGGTAACCGCAATCCTATGCAGGATGCTTTCTTCCCTCTTTTCATATTAAATACTGAGCATTTGGTAATCCCAAATTCCATACTGATATCATTATCATCATCATCATCATTATTATTATTATTACACTGACTCAAATGCATTGCAATATTTTTTGTAACATATTTGCTTTATTCGTCAAGTTAAAACTAAAGCAGCCTTGCACTCAGAATAGAGTGCTAGTTCTTTGATCTCTTGCTGGTACTAATTCTTGTCCTTCGAGGCGAAGAACTCTTTCACTGCATCTTCCACCTTCACTTCCTGATGAAGCGTCGCGAGCGCAGGAAGTGAACCATGGATTGGAACAGGTTATAATCCGAGGGAACCAGATCCGGACTATATGCAGCTTGTGGCATTGGTTCGATTCCATTATATTCCTGGAGTTTATTCCTGGTCGGTCGAGCGGCATGAGGTCTTGTGTTATCTTGCTGTTAAAGAGCTCGCTGTGTGTGTTACTAATGCCGGGCGCTTAAGCCGCAGAATGGCATCCACCCGCTCCAGCTGTTCGGAACACAGGTTTGCATCGATGGTTCGGAAACCTTTTCGTAGTGAATTGTTCCATCATAATTCCACCAGACACGGAGCATCACCTTATGTTCGAAACGCTCATGTTTAGTCACAGTTTCTAGAAGCTGGCCCTCACTTAACCACTGCTTGTGCATGTTAGGATTGCGGAAAACCACCCCGCTCGGATTATTACTTGTTCCTATCCATGTCTCACTTACAGCGCTAGAGAAGCTTCATCAACCATCAGAGGTGGAAGCTTCAGCGAAGGAGTTATTCTCCTCGAAGGACAAGAAGAATTATCAGCGTGAGATTAGAGAACCGGCAGAAAAGTGTGGCTTCAGACAGTTCAACACAATGGCCTCTACTTTGAATGCTAGGCTGCTTTTGTTTTAACTTCACAAATAAAGAAAACAAGTTACCAAAATATTGCAAAACTTTTGACTCAACACAATACTTTTATGTCAAACACAATGCCAGATAGAATGTTAAATCTTTTGCTTTGACATTCTGTTTGACATAACAATAATAATTCACTTCGAAAGTAAAAAATAATTCCCAAAATGTCAGAGGAAAATAGTAAACTGGTTGTTTGGTATGTAAGCATATATAAGTTTTCTTACACATGTAAGTCTATATATATATATATATATATATATATATATATATATATATATATATATATATATATATATATATATATATATGCATATATATAGATAGATAGATAGATAGATAGATAGATAGATAGATAGATAGATAGATAGATAGATAGATAGACAGACAGACAGATAGACATACATACATACATACATACATACATACATACATACATACATACATACATACATACATACATATACAGCTCCCCTCGCCCACATATATATGATATGTATATATGTTCAGCAGTATCAGCGCTAAGCTATGTTTAGGCATAAGCAAACTTTAAGTTAGTTAAAATTTGTTTCTGACATATTTCAACTTCTAAAAGGAAATTCACTGCAGTAACCGTGGAGAAAAAATTCTGTCTTTTGCTAAAAGGGTGTAAAACACCACATCTTCCCAGTACTCCCCCCTATCGTATTCCCAGACGCGTTTCTACTTCTTTAGCCTTTATCAATGGGAAAAACGGAAGAGAGGTAACCTGAACAGATTTTAGCTTTAACTGAAACACAGGCAACAACATTGTCTGATTTGCAGTATTAAACCGCCAGGTCGATATATATATATATATATACTCACACACACATATATATTTATTTTTTATTTATTTATGGGTTTCAGCCAAGTGGCTGTGGTCATGCTGGAGCACCACCGTGACTTTCCGTCTTTATACTGTGCTCTCTTCACGTTCTTTGCATGGCTCTTCTCCTCCACCTGATATAGCCCAATCAAGAGTTTTGATGGCACATCTGGTGTATAAGAGAATTTGACATCGCTGCCCTAAACTGTGTCTCATTCCGAGCCATTGGTTCGTCTGGTATCGTGGAAAGGAAAGCGTCGAGTTTTGTCTTGAAGACCTCCGCATCCATGTCTTGCAGGTCTCTCAGATGTTTTGGCATGTATATGTATATATATATATATATATATATATATATATATATATATATATATATATATATATATATATACATATATATATATATATACATACACACACACACACACACACACACACACACACACACACACACACACACATATATATATATATACATATACATATACATATACATATATAATTTCTGTATGTCAGTGTGTCACACTTTGACCCCCCCCCCTCACTATTCAATAACGCTTCTACTATTGCTGGGGTGAGAGTAATAGTAGGCATAGACACGGTGAGGGCGGTGGCGAAGACAGAAAAGGAAAAAGAAAGGGAGAGGAAGAGAGAGAGAGAAAGAAATCTAGGAGAGAGTTTCATATTTACATAAGGTGGATTCTCCTGTCGAAGACGATGAGTGAGCGTTTAGATGTTTTGCCGAACAACCTGCACGAGTGAGTTGTTTATAGTGATCAAATGTTCGTGACGCACATTAGCTCACTCTCCCCATCAAATTGACGACGAACACATACACTGTGTGCCACGCGTCAGGTGTCGAAGTGGTCGCAGAGCAACATAAAATGAAGTGTTTTGCTCAAGAACACAACGCATCACCCGGTCTAGGAACTGAAACCACAATCTCACGATCGTGAGTCCAATACCCTAAGCACTAGGCCATGCGCCATCATTATATATATATACTCTTTTACTCTTTTACTTGTTTCAGTCTTTTGACTGTGGCCATGCTGGAGCACCGCCTTTTAGTCGAGCAAATCGACCCCAGGACTTATTCTTTAGAAGCCTAGTACTTATTCTATCGATCTCTTTTGCCGAACCGCTAAGTTACGGGGACATAAACACACCAGCATCGGTTGTCAAGCGATGTTGGGGGGACAAACACACACATACAAACATACACACACACATACATATATATATATACATATATACGACAGGCTTCTTTCAGTTTCCGTCTACCAAATCCACTCACAAGGCTTTGGTCGGCCCGAGGCTATAGTAGAAGACACTTTCCCAAGATGCCGCGCAGTGGGACTGAACCCGGGACCATGTGGTTGGTAAGCTAGCTACTTACCACACAGCCATATATATATATATATATATATATATATATATATATATATATATATATATATATATATATATATATATATATATATATATATATATATATATATATATATATATATATATATATATATATATATATATATATATATATATATATATATATATATATATATATATATATATATATATATATATATATATATATATATATATATATATATATATATATATATATATATATATATATATATATATATATATATATATATATATATATATATATATAAAGCTAGCTCCTGTGGAGGGATCTTCATTAGACCTTGGGCCCAACAATGACACTTCATGCACTGAGTACATATTAAATTTTATTAAACTTGAACAATATTTTTCAAGCAATGAACAATTTTCATCAAAACAATGATATAATTTGTCAACTTGGAACTTATTGCAAAGCTACATGATAAACAACAGTACCACCACCACCATAGCCACCACATCTGCCATGCACAACCATACAGACTTCTGACGCCACCACCATCAATACCTTTGACTTCGCCGCCTTTCCCCTCCACCACCATCTCCACTGTCTTTCACATCGCTTACTCTCACCATCATCCATGACCGCCTCGGCTACCATCACCACCACCATCATCACCGCCACCTCCGCCTCTATCACAACTACAGCTCATACTATTACTATCACTCCCTTACAATCACAAAAGGCCTAAATGGGTGTGTAAAAGAATTCAGTGTTCAGTATGTTCATTCAGTAAGTTGGTTCAGTGTTCAGTCCCTCTTCGTCTCACACACCCACTCTTTCTGTTTCTCTCTCTGTCATATTCTTACTCCCACTGCCACTATCAACTCTACTACTTTTAATAGAACATTATCAACTCTCCCTAAATTTCTTTCTCTCTCTTACTCTCCCTTTCTTTTTCTTTTTCTCTTTCTGTCGACCGGTTTCACTTTCGCTAATCATGACAAACTGTCAATTAAAGAAGTAGACAAAGGAAGTGCTGTAGTCCTGATGGACACAGAATACTACAAAAACCTAGTATTATTCATGCTAGAAAACGATACCTTCTACGAAAATGCAGTAAACTATAACAACAACAAAAAAACAATGAAAAATATTGCATCCTTAGTTTTTCTACATAGAAAAGGCCAGACAGAAAATGAAATAATTTATATCACGTACTTTAAATGTAAACCTAGTATGTTTTACGGCCTACCTAAAATACACAAAAGCAAGATAATTAATGAAGCCTGCAAACAATCATCAGGCAAATACATAAATATCCAAGCGCCAGAAGACCTAAAATTAATACCCATTATAGCTGGCCCAGCTTGTGATACTCACCGCCTAAGCTTTTTTCGAGACATCCTACGGAAACCATTGCTGAAATATATCAAAAGTTTCATTAGAAACGATCTAAACATGCTTGAGCACCTACCAAAAACAACTAATGAAGAGATATTATTGGTTTCCTTCGATGTTATCAATCTTTATACCAACACCCCACATAATTATGGAATAGAAGCAATAAAATTCTGGTTAGAAAAGTAATCCGAAGTACTTCCGGAACGCATAAACCAGGTTTTTAATATTGAAACTTTAAAATTTATGCTTCAGAACAATTATTTCCTATTTGATGACACCTGCTATCGTCAAAAATGCGGAATTGCGATGGGAACGAAAGCAACCTCTGTTCTTGTGAGCCTAATAATTGGATATTTTGATTTCCCCATATATGAAGTGTCACTGCAAAAATATGGATATTCATTTCAAATTATATAAGATAGAACTGGAAAAGATACCTGGATGACTGCTTTATCATTTGGAAGGAGACAATTGACAAATTTTTGGTATTTAAATCAATACTAAATAATATAAACCTTAACATTCAATTTACAATGGAATATAGCAAAAAGCAGTTTCTTTTCTTGGATATTAAGATAAAAAAAAGTCAATGACCAAATTATAACTGACATTTATCAGAGACCAATGAACTCGAAGCAATATATCTTGTTTAGCTCATACCACTCGAAATATATCATTTAATTTAACAAAAAGGATTTTCACACTAGTGTCTGATAGAAATGCTCGGGACCTTCGTTTTCAAGACCTCGGAACAACACAAACTGAAAGACAATATCCACCCTCACTTATTGACGATGGACTTAAGCGTGCTAAGAAATTAGACATTAAAACAATAAGGGCAACAAAACGTAGCACCACATGTCATCTCAAAACATTACTGTATATATCAACTCACAATCCTAGAAACAATGAGGCATACAACACTATTGTACAAAATCTTACTATGCTCACTATAGATCCAAAAATAAACATTGTGAAAACACATAAATTCATGTGAAAACACATAAATTCATCAAATTCAAAAAGCAACCCAAATCGCTGAAAAGACTTATAACAAAGGCAAAGCTTTACACAACAACCACGAAGCCAACGGACGCCGAAACTATGGAACATGTCCCAACGTACTGGAAGGCTTGGAATTCCTATTCAAACAAGGAGAGAGGTTCACAATTAGAGGTTGTGGACATAACAATATAGGACAGGCAAGTGTGACACTGTGATGGAGGACCACCCTACATAAGGAACAGATCCGGTTCTCGCAATAAAGACAGATTCTTTTGAGTGAACACATAGACAGAAGTGCAGGTAATATCCAACCAAACTTCAGTTTTCCCCATCTACCAATGCAAAGAAACAATTTCTATACAAGAACGTTTAAATAAAGAAAATTTGTTCGTCGAAAAATACAGAACACCTCTAAAGATGAACGTATAACCAACTTTGATCTCAATATATATTTTAATTCGTGATCACATACTCATCACTGTACATATTTCATCTCACTACTTAAGCATTTGGGTTTTTGTGTACATATAGTTTTTCTTTGCATTAGAACTACTCACTACGTGGGGTTAATCGAAATTCCTCTCTTTTTGTTATTATATATGCGTATGCATATATATGTATGTATATATATATGTATGTATGTATGTATGTATGCACGTATGTATGTATATATATATATATATATATATATATATATATATATATATATATATATATATATATATATATATATATATATATATATATATATGCTTTGCCAAATAAACTTACTCTTCATTTTAGTGATTCTCATGTTCTCAGCTTATAACTGAAACAGTGGTAAGCTAATGAAGTTGATTCGGTCATTTCTGTTTCCCTGTCATTTGTTTATTTTCATATTATGCTATGTACTCAACTAACGCTCTATTCTGAAGCTTATGTACATTCAGTTCTGACACCAGGTTGTTAGTATCGCTGTGCCTAAGCGAAATATTAAAATGTGTGTGTTTGTATGAGTGTGTGTGTGTGTATGTGTGTGTGTGTGTGTGTGTGTGTGTGTGTGTGTGTGTGTGTGTGTGTGTGTGTGTGTGTGTGTGTGTGTGTGTGTGTGTGTGTGTGTGAGTGTATGCGTATAACATGTAAGTCTCCTTATATACATATGTTATATATATGTAACATATGGAAATCTACTTGTATACATATGTTTTATGTATATAACATAAGTGAATCTTCTAACATACCTTTCGTGCGACAAGAAAATATATTCTTGACTTTCAATTATATTAGCTTGCTCAAACGCAATATGAGATTTCGACTAGAAAGTTCGTCAACTAAATTATGCGACTAGTTTATCAAATCTGACTGCAAAATAGAGGATATTGTTCGTATAGCCGAATTGTCTTATATATTTAGCGCAGTTAAGTTGATATTTTCTACAGTTCCAAATTGATATACAAGCTCTTCATTGTGATTAAAAGCTGTCTCCATAGTTTCAAATATTATCACATTATTCAAGTCTTAAAGTCGAAAGTGGTTGTTAATTCTCTAACTGTACTATTACCAACGCAATAACTTTCGCATTAAAAAGAAAATAATGTTAACTGCGGTGCTACTGAAGATGAGAATAGCCAAAATAGTCCTCTTTTTTTTTCCATGCACTTTTACTGGCAAGTCTTCAACGCAAGAAAGAAGCGAATGTTTTCGAAATTTATGAAATAAACTAAAGTTGGTTAAAACATTGTACAATATTACGCAGGAAGAAAAGATACTGATTTCAAAAATATTGCCTTTAAAGTTTATCAATGCTATAGTGTTTTCTCATCTACACTTTTTGAATAGAACTTTTGAAGGAATAGAGTGATTTTTTTTTTTCAAATCAAATACAGAAAGCTGTTATCACGTTGCTACACAAGATGGTTCTCAATGTCTCTAGGAACTTCAAGAATGTTGAAGAAGCTTTCAGCCTTGGAGACACTTTTCCTGTCACAGACGAATCCACCTGCTGTGATTAATAAATCTTTTGGAAATGAATTAAGAAAGTTATATTGTTCATGTATGCTTTTCACACAAACATTTGAAAACTCAAAAGAGAAAACAATTCTGTTGTTAAAGTGTTAATAATTTTGAACAAGCTAAAGGTCAATCCTTTCAGCTCTTTCAAAATAAAGGTCTTCTGAGCCACATGTGTGTAATGGATATGAAGAAATTGTATTACAAATTTCCTGCCGAGGTGAATAACCGGTAAAATGATTGCAGAGAATATTTGATGAAATATGCTAAATCTTCAAAAGATGCTTTATGTTTTCATGGGATGACCAGTGACATACTAATCCGTAAGGGCATTATTGAACGAGGTATCAAACACTTCATTGATAAAAGTGTACAAAAGCAAGGCTTCCGAGAGAAATTTAGAAAAAAAGAAGGAACAAGCCTGCTTTCGAGTCTTAGGAAGAGGTTCCTCTTAAAGTTCAAGGAAGCTAGGAAATGATTTTAGCATACTCATTAGGAAATACTGAGTGAGTAACTTTCAGAAAATTATATCCAGTTTCTCATGATGCGAGCGTGGAGACAAACATTTCCGTCAATAAAATGTCAATGGTATAAGAGATATGAGAGAAGTAATTTGACAATTGCACTTCTGAAAGTTATTCTATTCATATAACACGCCTGGCGTATAATCTGTTAGTTTTGAGATAAAGTTTTACCGTTAGGAAATTATAGACGGTCACTAAAGCATGTCAGAATGTGTAAAAATGACAATAAAAAGCTGAGAAAAATCATAGATATCCTATTAGTGTTTTGTATTTTCGTTTACATGCATATAACTTTTCTGTACACACACCTTGTTAATTACACACACCTGATGTGATTTACAAGGTTTCCAATAGAAGCAGCATACTTTGAAATAATCACTATTTCTCTCTCCTTTATTTGCGATACGCAACTCCTCCCATTATGAATGTTTTTCAGTATTCCGCAATAAACACCATTCTCTATCCTTTCTCTCTTGTCAAATGTCTCTGAGGAATGTAAAGTACCACATCTCTTTCTTTTTACATACACAACTATTTATAAAGGAAAACATGTCAACTCTTAACCTATAACTAATATATTTCACAGAGTATTTAGCAACCTCCTTTTTAAAGGTAAATTTATGGACATATAATGCGTGCTTGTGAATAAGATGATCGAGAGAAGGTCGGAGCAACTACTTTATGGTATATGGCACGTCCCTTACGTTCTGTGTTCAAATACCATTCTCTTGAAGGTGGTGCTCTAGCCGGACTACAAAATTGACTGAAAGTAACGAAATAACAAACAAATATACACATTATGTTTTACTATAGTAATGTTTCTGTGCCTAGTATCACTACTTTAATTGAATAGCGACGCTGTAAACTCATCTCTGGAAGCAAACCTGGAAACTACTGTAATCAAAAATTGTCTTCAAGCAATTCAAGAAACCTCCAAATAGCTATTCAACTTGCTAGAAATAACATCCAGATCTCTCTCACATCGCACGTTGTCATCTTAAAATAAAGAAAAAACACGCCTAATAATATTAAAACGCATCATGTCAAAAATAAAGACAAAATGACCATGACTGGAACAGTTTTTGAACAACATGAATTCATCAACCGCACAAAACTAAATTAATACACCACAATACACTACGAAACCAGCAATGAAATCTTGGACTGCACCACGTCATTCATTCAGGTACTATAAGAGTCGGATTCAGTCGATACACCAATCCAAGACCAGTAGAGCCAAGGTGAAACCCGTGACTATTTAAAGGACTCCTTCCTAAAATTATTTCCCAGCTTTCTTGAACTCTAAGAGGAAACCCATCTTAGGGCCCTAAAGTAGTTTTGTTCCTCTTTACCAAATTTCTTTCGGAGAACTTGCATTCTTTCGCCTACCTACATACCATGGATTTACTCGATCTATGGATTTAAACAACCACTTCATCAATTATCTCTTTCACGACCACATGGTGTTTTCTTTAACTTTTTTCCTTTTCATTATCCGTTATTTCATACCTAGGAAAAAGAAAACAGAAGGATACATAATTTTAATTATAAAGTATTTAATATATACCCTTAGCCGATCCGACATAGCCCCATGATGAGGAAATTCGTTTCGAAATTACGAGATTCCAGGATTAATCTAACCTCGTAGCACTTTGAATATTTATCTTCTACCTTAGTTTCGGATCACCCCAAACGGGAAAGCATACGAAGACCTTTCCATTAGACTGTACTGAGTCTACCTAACATTTGGTCCTCGGAACCAAAATTTAATCATTTGCCACCTTGCGAACCAAGTCTCTAGTCAGAGGATTACTGAAGATTCGTGGTTTCTTCATCAGTTATACATAACCATGTAAAGGTTGTACGTATTGTCTTTCCGAGGTTTCGATTTTCAAATAAGGTAGGCATTCTTGCATTTTGGGGGGAGATAGACATGAAGGTCACAGTAATTAATTTCTATCTCTTAGAATTATAGGACTTTCGATCAAATCATAAGAA
This sequence comes from Octopus bimaculoides, assembly GCF_046866305.1. Classification (NCBI taxonomy): domain Eukaryota; kingdom Metazoa; phylum Mollusca; class Cephalopoda; order Octopoda; family Octopodidae; genus Octopus; species Octopus bimaculoides. The sequence goes on along the minus strand of NC_142929.1, from coordinate 63,096,429 downwards.
ACCATTAATTATGACACAATTTGAATCCCGGCTAACAATGCCAAACTTTTTCTAAGTATATATTTCCTTCTTTACTTCATTCTTTCTTACTTTCTTTTTGTTTATTATCTTGAAGTTCAAATACGAGAAGCTTATTGCTGCGTGCCATGTGACATGATTCAATGAGATTACACTAAACATCAAACTGCCGTGTCATTGTCCACGACAGAGTCAGGCATCAAAATGACAGGCATCAAAATGACAGGCATCAAAATCGTTGTTGCTATTAATGCATATATTTCCTGACATCGTGTTACTCATACGACGACTATGTTCATGATGATGATGATGATGATGATGATGATGATATTGATGATTTTGTTATTGACGCCGCCGTTGTTTACTGAGTTATGTCACGAATATTGTAAGTTAAAAGTAAATAACGAGATTAATTGAGTTACTGTTATATTCACTACTGCTACGGCCGCACTTAACACATGTTTGACATATCGAACTCTGGCAGAGTCAAAATGCAGCGTTCATATTTCTTGAATTCCAATAAACAAATAAATAGGACACAAATACTAAGAAAACTATTGAAATAGAATGTGTAAATACTAACAAAGAAAAGTTTGAAATTTTACTCGTTATAATTAAGAACAATGAAAATACAAATATGAATAGACTTAGCTGCTAATTTGACCGAAACTAAAAAGAAAATGCTAAAAACAAAATGATTTCAATACTGCTTCACTTTAAAGTTTGACGAATTTCTTTAACCTTAGCAAATAAATGATGGCCAATTGGACAAATCCAACTTTATTGCTTTCTCTCTCTTTCTCTCCCCTTCACTTTATCTCTCTCTTTCTCTCGTTTCGTTTCCTAAAAATATGTATGCCCCTACCCACTTGCTTTATCAAAGTAAATTATGAGTAAAGGACTACAACAATTCCGAGATGTCATCAGTGATTCAAGAAATATTGGTCAACCAGTTATACCGTTATTAATATTTGTACGAGGACCTCGTTTCAACACAGACAAACTCAGTGTATCGTAGCTTATGTCTGAAATTTTGGCCACCAAAACTTCTTCATTACATTCATTTGTAACTCAAAATGGATAGAAATCTCCGATGAGCTTTTTCGTTATCAAAGAGGTTATGTGGATCAATGAATCCACATAACCTCTTTGCTCGAGCGATTCAAGGAAAGTAAAATACTTTTTCCTGTATCCTAAAAAAATCCAGAAGCATCTTTGATGAGCTTAGTATCTAGATGACTACTATCGAATGGCAAAAAAAGTCTGCCTTACTGACATTCACCTTTTGGTGCAAAGAGAAGATGAGACCAGTTGATGGTCACATGCTCGTTTTAGCTGAGCTGTGTCTGATAAATATGATGAGATCTTTGAACCATTATGACTCAACTCATTTGTAATCCATATGGATTCATCAAACCATTGTCACTCTACAAGAAAGATTGAAAATGTATCGAAAGATACTCTCGATACTTCCTTCTGTAAACTCAAGTGGTCAATGGCAGGGCAGTACTTTCTTTAGCGCATGCTTCACTTTGAAGATGGAAGCAGCTCGCGAAGAGATCTTATTGTCGCTGATTAATGGGTAGTCACACCTTAAATTGTTATGCAGCTCTGTCAAAGCAATTTTATATGCTAAGTGCGTTAATAATAATATTGATATCGTTTACATTGAAGTTCAATGATATCGTACAGCATGAAGTCAAATGATATCTATGTGAAGTACTTTTGGATTTGGTATCTACCAATGCTGCTTAACAGGCGCCAACAAAACAATCTAGCTGGTGAATTAACATAAAGTGCACTTCACCGATACCACAGTTTATCACCAAGTACGGGCATCACTTGTGCCTACTCTGTTTCTATAAGCAAAACTTCTCCCGATGCTTCATGTATATTTCTGGACTTAAAATATGAAACTAATGGAAGCAGGTGTAACCAAATGAATAACGTAAGTAAGTCAAGGAAAGCCATGCTACTGGGCGTGTTTATATTGATTTCTAATTTTGACACAACGACAAATAGTTTTAAGAGGAGGCGCGTAGTTGATTGAGTTGATCTATAATTGGTACTTTTGAAGGAACCTGCACATGATCGCTTGATCTGGTAGAAATAGTAATCAAATCATATCTGACCGTTTTAAAAACTAAATGTTAGATTGTATGAAGTAATCTGAAAAAAAAGGACTAGAATATTTTTGATCATATGTTGGCTTGATTAGGGCTGATTTATTAGTAAACAACACACTAGTGGAAGCCTTTTTGTGGCTACTTAACCTTCTAGAAATAGTTCTGCCGTCTAAAAACAAAGAACGATACATTCCATTATGTAGTTATAGTTATTAAAAATAGAGAACGCTTATGATTCGAATGTTGTTTTTTTTTTCAGTGCTACTCAATAAGAACTGACCTGGAGCTGAACAACAACGGCAAAAGCAGAAACAACTATTAGGCATTTTATTGACATCGAAAGAATAAACAGTGAAGCTGTTTCCGGCAGTATTTGAACGCTGTAAAGCAGTTTTGAAAGCGCCAGAAAATTACATTCTAAAATATCTTTTCCATCGTCTTAGTATTTTGCTTTCTGGAATTAATTATTTTCAAATTCATTTCTATCAGATAAGCAGACAATTATAAATGAAAAAGTAAAGAAAAAAGTAAAAAGAATTGAATAACTGAATTGGAATAAATCAAAGAACAACGAAACTAAGTTAAATCATTAATTTTTTGCATGTTAATCACTGGAGTTTGGTAATTTCCGCAAGACTTCCGATAACTGTCAAAACAACACAATTAACAGATAAAATTAGTTGAAAATAATTATTATTTCATTATATATTCTAAATAAACTGCACACTTTCCTAATTTATATTTAAAATTTAAATTATGTCAAGTACTCTCCGGAATGTATCTCTATTTTTATATCAAACTTCCAGATCTGATAAAATCTTTAACGAGGAATTCAATATTTATGCTAGCACTACTCAGCTTTCCAACCAGTCATTTAATTCATAAATCTCGTCTAACACTTATGACATCTCCACATCATATAAAAATATAATATTACACACACATATATTACAGAGGAACCAACAGAGGTGTCTGCAAGAAATAATGGTTATATCTCTCTCAAATTGCACCTCACTTTCTCTCAAAGAAAAAGAATGGTACATTGAATAACATTGAATGATATGGTTCCAAACACACTACGCCTAAAGAAATTATATGCGGGATAGTCGTTGCTGAAACATTGAAACACTTTTGATCATAAGGCAGCGTAGTCCAATGGAGTACACAAAATCATCAGTTTTTATTATAGGCAAAAAGACACATATAACAGCTGATTAAATCAATTTCAATACTGCAGAAGGACATATTTTATCGATAATGAAGAGGAAAGGCAAAGTTAACTCTACTAAGATTTGAATCCAGAATGTAAAACGGACACAAATACTGCACCACGTTTATACATCATTCTGCCAGTTCTATTATTCATTGTTCTTGATTGATAAATAATATTACACAGCATCAAGTTAGAAACAATATTGCACTAAATGAATTTTAAAATATATTATATTACATTGTACAACAATATAAATAGTTAACGAATAATACGGCATTTTGCGACTCGAAAATAATTCATAACAAACAATATCACGCTGTGCGACATTATACATATATCATAATAGACGATATTACGCAATGTGACTCTATAATTACACAATATGACGCTATGTGACTCTATAAATATAATATAACAAACAATATTATATTGTGTGACATAAACAACAAACAATACAAGACTATAGCAAGCTGGCAGCGCACTCTGGTGTCAGAGGAAGATAAATGTTACATTTCAGAAATTTGATGCCCAATATTGTACTGTTTCTCACAATCCGCTACTTGTAGCCCAATCGGGATGACATAGTTCCCGGATAGTTATGCGTAACCAAGGCCGACTTGGAGCTAATCAACCGCAACAACTCTCTAGATAACATTTAATGGAAAAGTATATTTATGTTTATAATGTAGTGTACTGTGATTTTGTTTGTTATTACATGTTTATATAATGATATTTGTGGTATATTTTGTTAGGAAATGTTTATAAATGAGGTAGCCTGAGATTGCTGTAATATTGTTTATAATGATATATTTGTCGCATGATATAATGTGATATTGATTATTATTGCATGTTTGCAATGTGTTATATCTAATATCATTTGCTTATATTGACATAAAAGAATATTTCTCATGCTTGTAGTCTCCTTTGGCTCCATATTGTTTGTTAAGTTATGTGTATAGTGTTACGTATGGTTAAAATAAAAGATTCTGTTCAAAATTCTGAGAACAAAATAGAAGACAATAGGCATCTGAGCACGACCGAATCGTCATGAGTATAATGTAAAGATTACTCTGAATGTCAGTATATAATAATTACTAGAATATAGTGGCATCAAATGTTGGCACAAGGCCTGCATTTCTAGAGAGGTAAGTAACTCGATTACGACGATCCCAATTCTCAACGGGTACTTATTTTATCGATCCCGAAACAATGAAAGCGAAGTCGACCTCAGCGAAATTTTAACGCAGAACGTAAAGGCGTGCTAACGATCCTGCCAACTCGCCGCCTTAATTACTAGAATATATTGATACTTCATTAAGGAGGACTAATAAGTCCAAAATATATGTTTCATTCGCCATTTGGCTTTAATCTCAAGACCTACTTTCATCTCCGTCATCTTCATTTAAAAAAAAATTCAGTTAGCTGACATTAGAGTTATCTCCTTTGCTGGTTGCTTTCAAATTTCCAGCAGTCCCAAAAGGAGCTACTGCTTACTAATTTCAGGGATAATCCTAGTCGAAGTCTTTCAACTCACTATACATTTATTATGGCTCAACCAGAGAAAGAAAAGCCTCCAAAATTGGTGGTAGGATGAAGAGAAAGAAACCTGGAAACCGCCTCCGAATGCTTGTAGTACAGTGAACTCTAGATAATAGCACTTAAAGTAGTATTTTGAAATTTGACCCATGAGGTTTTGCATAGTTACAGGACCACCCCACGTAATGGGTAAAGACAAATTTCAGTGCTATCCGCATTTCCTGAAGGAAAAAATCACAAACTAATGTTGATTTTTTTTTTCTCTTCACTACAGAAGAAATTATAGTTAAATAAAAATATTTTGGGTGCCCCTCGTTAAATATGTTACCCCACTTAAATAGTCGGGGTATTTTTCTCTACAGAAGAAGTCCTTGACTAATTCTTACTAGGATTTTATTTATTCTTAGTCAAAGACAGCGACCTAGCAAAATCGTCGGCACGCGGGAAAAAACGGTTAACAGCATTTCTTCCAGCTCTTTACGTTTTGAGTTGAAATGCTACAGAAGTCTATTTAGCTGTGCATTCTTTCGGGTTCGATAGAATAAGTACCAGTGAGCTTTAGGGTCGATGAACTCGACTAGTCCCCTTCTCTAAAGTTGCTGGCCTTGTGCCAAAGTTTTAGATCAATATTTTGAGTCACTCAAGATACTGCACAATGGGATCGAAACCGGAAACATGAAGTTGCGAAGCGAACTTCTTAACCAATCTTATGTTCACATGAGCCAAAAATACGAACTAAAGACTTCCTTGACTAGTTGATTGGCGAATATCAAATCGATTCTTGTGTTGCATCTTAAATATCTTATGCCATTGTCATTATATGTGGCCTGTAATGTTCGTGTATCGCTGACGCGAGTCCCCCCACTCCCCAGTGTAAATTACACAAATCACTATTCACTGCATGAATTATTAAATTCGCAATATATCAACATAGTTAATTCCTCTAAAGAGAAAATATTTTATTAGACCTTCTTGTCTCCTCTTTTCTTCACATTCTGGATTCCTCTGTCGTCTACTCCCCGCACTTTCTCAGCTATATAAGTATGTTTGTGTGTGTTTGTGTGTGTGTGTGTGTGTGTGTGTGTGTGTGTGTGTGTGTGTGTGTGTGTGTGTGTATGCATATATATTTATATATATTTATATATATGTGTGTGTGTATGTATGCATGTATATATTACACATAGAGTGAGAAAGACAGAGCGAGAAGAAGGGTAGAAGGTAAACACACACACACACACACACACACACACACACACACACACACACACACACACACACACAACACACATACGCTCGTATACACATAACTATATACACAAAGATAGAGACAGACAGGTAGAGGGCTAATTTTAGAAATCAACTACAATTCATAATTGAATTAAAGAGATGAAAACCAACACTAAACAATGAAAGCGGTTTACACTTCATCCATATATTTCTATAGTTCGACTTTAAAATGCCTTTGGTGAGTGATCGTAGCTCTAATTTTCAAAGTATTTCCAGGACGTAGATTTGTGAAGTACATAGATTATTTGTCTTATATTAGCAAGTTTAAGTCCTGAGATTCTGGCGTTTTTTGTTGAATTCCCTGAGCGCTCAAATTCCTAATATTTCATTTTGTGGGATATGACAATTCTTCATAAGTTTTTCTAAGGCAAGAAGCATTTGTATTTATGTGTTCATTTGTATTAATGCTATTTCCAACGTAAAATTTACAGCAATTATTACATGATAATTGGTTAATATAACACGATCGATCTGCGCATGTCGCATCCCCATCACTATATAAGCATTGCTGATCAGAGCTGCTCTGATTCTTCATTTTTTTTTCTTCTTTTGATAAAGACATTTTGAGTCCGAATTATATGAAAACAGAGTAAAGTGATTTTTTCTGTATTGCTATTTTGTTTTAATCCTTTATTTCCAGCTTGCATTGTAGTGGCTTCTCAAAATTCTTTTAGTTCCATTTTACAATGCTTCAAATGCGTTGCAATGCGCTCGGGCACGCGTCTGTGTGTAGGCGTTGGCATAGCTGTGTGGTTAAGAAGTCTGATGTATTATATTACAACGATGTGACTTCCAGTTCAGTCATTCTGCGCTGCACTTAGGACAAGTGTCTTCCTCTAATACAACGTGAATTTAGTACACAGAAGCTGTAGCGATGCCTGTTGTGTGTATGTATGTATGTATGTATGTATGTATGTGTATTTATGTATGCATGTATGTATGAATGCATGCATGTATGTATGTATGTATATATATATATATGTATGTATATATGTATGTATGTATGTATGTATGTATGTATGTATGCAATGCTATGCATGCATTTATGTATGTATGTTTGCATGTATGTGTGTATGTATGTATGCATATTTGCATGCATGCATGTATGTATGTATGTATGCATATTTGCATACATGTATGCATGTTTGCATGTATGTGCAAGTGATCGAGTGAGTTTTTGTGTTTGTGTGTGCGTGAGTGGAGTGTATATTCTTCACCACTCCACAAATGGGGTTGATCGTAACTTAGCGGTTCGACACAAAGTTCCTGATAGAATAATTGGGGCTTGAAACTAGTGCTGGGATCTCTTTGAGGAAACAAAGGGAACAAACCCTTCAAGGTGGTTCCACATCACAACCAAAGTTCCCTGACTGAAACCAGAAAAAGAGCAAAAGTATTATTTGTGCCATTATCTAGTGGTTCAGCAAAAGAGAGCGATAGAATAAGTACCAAGATTAAAGGAATATAGGAAACAAATAAGTAGTAGGGTCGATCCGTTTGACTACAATTCTTCAAGGCAGTGCCCCAGTATGACTGGAGTCTAAAGGCTGAAATAAGTAAACGATAAACATAAAAGATGTGAATCTGTGTGTGTGTGCGCGCGTGTGTGTGTGTGAGTGCGTGTGTGTGTGTGAGTGCGTGTGTGGCACGTATGTTTCACTATTTTGACATCATCACCTTGCTTTTTATTTGTAAATGTCTACTCTACTTTTCTTCTCTTTCTCTCTTTCTCTATCCTTCTCCTCCTCCTCTCTTACTCCATCCGCCTCTCTCTCCATCTTCCTCTCCATTCTCTTCTCTCTCTCTCTCTCCTTTACCCCCTCTCTCTCTCTCTTCATCCTCCTCCCTCTCTCTATCATCTTCTCTCTCTCCATCATCCCCTTACTCTCCATTCTCCTTTCTTTCTCTCCGTCCTTTCTATCTCTCCATCAGCTTCCTCTCTCCCCTATACTTTCACTCTCCTGTACTTCTCACCTCGTTTCTCCCCCTCTCTCTTTCTCTTCCCCCCCCGCTCTCTCTCTCTCTCGCTCTTTCTCTCTCTCTCTCTCTCTCGCAGTTATCAATAAGATCCCAACTTCAGGGCAAATCGTTTGAATATCAGATAAGGTCAAGAACACACTCACAAAATTCACGCTTGACCTTTTTCCGCCGCCCCTCCAGTTTCAGCAGCAACGAAACATCAACGTTAATCAAAAACGATCAGCAAAAATTCAAGAAGTGCAGCGGTCGTCCGAGGCGGCTAAAAGTCAATTGAGAAGGACAAAAAAAAATAAAAGAAGAACAAAAAAAAGCAAAGAAGTGAAGAGTGCAGCGTATGAGTGTGTCGCTGTGAGATAAAATATCTAACGATTATCCCAACTTTTGTCACCATTTAAAGATATTTCCCTTCCCTTACATCACGCAAGATTTCAGTGTCAAATTCCATTTCTGTTCCTTCTACTTTAAAATAACAATTTTGTGTTCAATGAAATGAAGATAATGTTACAAATCAACGATGGTGTGGAATTTCAGATAAGTAAACTAAATATAAGAACTTTAAGGGTAGCCTTGGCAAACATTAGCAACATATCTTTGTTACAGTACATATCAGTATTAGTGAATTATTTCCATGCTTAATAAATAAATATAGGCATTTTCCTATTATCGACAGCCATTTTAAATATTTACTGAAGGATTAGTACTCTCGGAATAGCTATCGCTACCTCATTGGGACGGGAAAGAACAAGGAAATGTGTGATTGTTTCCTTCTGTGAAAGAACTTTTTGTCCAAACAATTTGATTTTTTTTTTTCACATTCTTGCTCTTCAAATCCTTTAGTAAATAGCAAAAAGTATCGCAGTTGATAATAGGAAAGTACCTAACATATATTAAACCTCGCTATATAAATAGATTCTGCGGTTCAACTAGAACGAACTGATAAAAAAAATTATCTGATTAGTCTCACCTGGTTATTGCTGGACCAAAATGAATGTTGACTTCGATCGTTTCTTCGTTCGAGAAAGAGAGGTAACGAGAGAGGGAGATAAAAATAGAAAGACACAGAGAGAGAGAAGCAACTGTTTGCGTAAATTGCTGAGTAACAAGCACTGATTTTATTCATTTGCATATCAGAACACTGATATGCGTATTAATCAACTTAAAAACCGACGCGGGTATATAGTTCGAAGCTGCTATTTTTCCATAACATCATTTATTTCAATACAACCCATCTGTGTCATCTAAAACAGAAGGCTCAAAGTTGTGTGTGTGTGATTGTGTGTGTGTGTGTGTGTGTGTGTGTGTGTGTGTGTGTGTGTGTGCGCGTATGTGAGTGCGTGAGTATGCGCGCGCATGTGTGTGTACAACCCCCACCTTGATGCATTCTTGATAATCTTCGTGTAAAGCGAAACCTTGAAACAAAATTAATTTTCCCACTGATTTTCATGTAACAAAATAATAATGAGTTCTGACAATATTTTTTTCAAAAACAGCACGACCACTTTTATGCATGAAAATAACAATTTCTAAACATATGTACTACAATAAGGATATGTAAATGCATTTGAAGAGAAATGCGTTGGGAATAAATAACAAGTCGTAACTTCTTCAAAATTGGTTGGTTTTTGTCACATCATTTCTTTGCACAACTTAGCGTAGAAACAGAGGTCGTTGTAATCTCGTCATGTAATTTCTATGTTATATTCATGATTAGGGTTGTTATCAGCAAAAATCTTGCAGATTTAGCTTTTGCAATCAGTTTAAGCGAATTTGTGGAATTTTCAGCTTGCTCTCGTTCTGACACCATCAGTTCCTCGTTAGATATACTTCTTCTAAAGAACACTTGCAACTCCACCAAATCATCGTCTATAATTTCTTTAAATATTACATCATTTGCAAGTGTTACTATAATATTTCTGAATTTGATGTAAGCACAGGCGCGGCTGCGTAGTAAGCAGTTTGCTTCCCAACCATATGGCTCCGGGTTCAGTCCGACTGCGTGATACCTTGAGTAGGTGTCTTGTACTATAGCATATATTTGGTACACAGAAACTGAAAGAAGCCCATCGTATATATATATATATATATATATATATATATGTGTGTGTGTGTGTGTGCGTGTGTGTGTGTGAGTATGTGTGTGTGTGTTTGTTTTTATGTGTCTGTGTTTGTCCCCTACCCCCATCACTTGACAACCGATGTTTGTATGTTTACGTCCCCGTAAGTTAGCGGTTCAGCAAAAAATGACCGATAGAATAAGTACTAGGCTTACAAGGAATAAGTGCTGGGGTCGATTCGTTCGACTAGAGGCGGTGCTCCATCATGACCACGGTCAAATGGCTGAAACAAGTAAAAGAATAAAAGAATACCGTTCATGGAAAACATTTAAAGTCACAGTTACGGTCTGGTCATATATTTTTCCAAGCACCATACAAATTTGGGGATTCATTTTATCCCATGACTCAGCAATGTTCCGTTACGTTGGACTTCTTCAAGAAATCTTACACTGTAGGTTAATCCTTCTATCAGTTGCTTTCAGCGGTTGTTTGAAAGATTTTCACAGATAATATGCCTTGAAGTTAGCTATCACAGCTTGGAATAAAGTTGTTGTATTCTTGCGGACATATTCTACTTGCATCCTATCAGAAAGACTGATTAAGTGCATATACTGCACGCACACACACACACACACACACACACACACACACACACACACACGATATCACAAAAATGCATACACACTAATCTTTGAATAAAGGAAATTTACCCGATGGTGCTACTGGAAGTTTCAAAAAGAAGATGCAGTGCAAAGACGGTTTAGGAACGAGTTTCAAAGTTCCATCTACGCGGCTCACTATTACTCAGATCAGAGATATGTTTGAAGCGGATGGAACTGTTCGAAATATCCACAAGAAACGTTCCGGAAGACTACGGTCATTGACAAGCCCGTCGAATCGAGAAAGAATACTATAAATGTATTGGCAGAGTTTAAGCAAATCTTTGCGGCAAGTGAGTTGCATGATAGAAATTTCGAAATAAAGCGTCCATCGTCTTTTGAAGCGCTGTCATTGGAAAAGTTATATCCCAAGAATAGTTCAGGCACTCAATGAAAATTATCTGGACCGAAAAGTGGAGTTTTGTGCGTGGTACTTGGCAAGACGTGTAGATGCACACTTTCCTACAAAGATCGTTTGGAGTGATAAGGCTACGTTTACATCGTTCAATTGTTCACCATACTTGTACCTACTTGGGACCTGAGAATCCGCATATAATGGAAGAACTTCATGTTAATTTACCAGTAGTTATAATATGGTAATGAAAATGATTAGTTACACCGTTCTTTTTTACGGTATTGTGACCGGTCTCATTTACTTGAATTTGCTGCAACAATCTGTCATGTAAAGCATTCAGATGGACTTTGAAGATGTAGAGCTTTCATTTCCAGCAAGATGGAGTACCCTCACACCACCATATTAATTTTTCTTGGTATTAGCGATTCCACTGCTTCGCGTTATCAGCAATGACTGGACCAGCACAGTCATCAGTTTGAAAACAGGCGCTCATAAAACATTTAAATTCTCTCTTTTTTCTCTTTCTCTCTCTTTTCCTCCCCCCTCTCTCTCACACACACACACACACAAACAAACATGCACACAGACATATCTTTGGGAAATGATATAAAAATTCATTATACAATGCATTGCATATTCACAAATCAAATAACCTAGACACATTTTGTAAAAAGTATATGCATTTAATTTTTTTTCTCTATATCAATTTCAGTATCTTTAGAAAGTTTTCAGCAAAGGGGACAGTGGGAATATGCAAATTTGTCATAAAAGTAATATAACGAAATAGGAAAGAAGGTAAGGTAGAAAGAAAACAGGTGAAGAAAACAAGAAAGCAGGCAAAGAAGACGAAGAATAAAAAATAGTTTACCCAAGATGATAATTCCGCGTAAAGAACAATCAAAGAAACTTTCACAATTTTCAGACGCCAACATTTTGTAAGAAGTTTAATAAAATAAATTAATAAGACTTATTCATAAAATATAGCAGGCTTTTGTAGAAATTTTGTTGTTGGGTCTCCCACCACCACCACCACCACCACTACCTCCTCCTTTTCTTCTTCTTCTCCTCCCCCTCCTCCTACTCCTCCTTCTTCTTCTTCTTCTTCTTCTTCTTCTTCTTCTTCTTCTTCTTCTTCTTCTTCTTCTTCTTACTATTATTATTATTATTATTATTATTATTATTATTATTATTATTATTATTATGTTGTTTTTTTTCTTCTTTCGTCAAATTTTCTTACATTTCTCGCCGAGTGTTTTCCGTACACCTAGGGCAGAGAAACTCATTGTATGCATTCCCAGTTTACACACGCAAATTCACAGGTAAAATATGTATTTTTAAAAAAATTAATAAATAAATAAATTCATGAATGGATGTTGTTTTCACAGCGATAATGCTCTTCTCAGTACATGAGTCGTTCCAGTTAACACGATTGTTTGCACTTCCTGTAGGGATGTAAGCCTGGTATCATTTTCAAATAGGTTTCAGTACCTTTTTTTATCATTCCTAGAGATTCTACAATCACTGGTACGGTAGTTGCCTTGAGGTGCCACATTTTTTCAATTTCAATTTATTATTGTTATTATTATTATTATTATTATTATTATTATTATTATTATTATTATTATTATTATTATTATTATTATGCTTCCCACTATTTTTATTGAAAGGTGGAAGAATGTGACAAGGATTGCTCGTATGAATGGGCCTACTCTGAACATGCGCTTTGTAGGTCGGAGGAGTCGAGAAGGATTGAGGTGCCTGCTTGAGGTGACCTTGGCAGTCGTAGTGACAAGGATGTGTGGGGTTCCTCGGTGGACCTTGAGAGAAACTTACCCCTTTTGAGGAATTTTTATTGTTAAATTTTATTAATTGCTATTGTTATCTATTTTATACACGCCATTATGCTGGACCCCACTTGTCGCTTGTGCAATCTTGTCCCTATTTATTTTGTGTTCGGCCCTTGTGACCGAGAAAGAAAATATTATTATTATTATTATTCAGTAGTTTTATTTTTATAACGTGCTTTCACTTCACTACCGAGCGCAGCTCTGTGCGCCTTGGGTATGTGCTGTGGTTTGCTGTGGTGCTCTTATGTTTACTGTATTGAAAGTGTTTTGCGTAGAATGTGTGCAGTACCCAGTAGTGCAATTTTCTGTATGTTATATATATTTGTAAGTCCTGGTGTTTTTGTTATTTATTTGTCTGAATATTTTTTTATTATACCTAAGGCACCTACTATGATAGGAATTGTTTCTGTTTTTAGATTCCACATTCGAGTTATCTCTATTTCCAGGTCTTTGTATTTTGAAAGTTTTTCCATTTCTTTTAGAGAAACGTTGTCATCTGCTGGTATTGAAACATCAATTAGAAGGCATTTTTTTCCTTCATGATCTTTGACAACTATATCTGGTCTATTTGCCTTAATTTCTCTATCTGTGTGTATTGGCATATCCCAGAGTATGGTTGCTTTCTCGTTTTCTGTGACCTTTTCTGGCGTGTGTTTATACCATCTTTTTTCTGTTGCTATTCCATAATGTTGGCATAGCTTCCAGTGTATATAGGTCCCAGCTCTGTCGTGTCTGTGAATATATTCCTTCTTAGCCAGGACTGGGCAGCCAGAGATAATATGATTTATTGTTTCTTGTCGATCTCCACATATTCTACAGTTACTTGTTATATTTCTTTTCATTATGTGTTTTTGGTAATTTCTGGTGGGGAGGCTTTGGTCTTGTGCAGCAATTAAAAATCCTTCAGTCTCTGCTTTGAGTCCTGAGCTTCTCAGCCATTGCTGGGATTTTTCTCTGTCTATTTCTTTCGCATTTAGTTTAGCCCAGTATTTACCATGTAGGGGCTTTTCTTGCCATCGTTTTATCATGGTCCGTTGCTGTTCTAGTTTTAGTTTGGATTTCATTTGTTTTATAGCTTTTGTTGTTTCTTCTTCTTCTTCTTCGTATTTGTTAGGTAGATTGATTTCTTGTTTGTATTTGTCAGCTTCCTTAAATACTGAAAACAGTTTTTTGTTTTGCTCGTGTTTTGTGGCTATTTGTATTAGTTTCCCTTGCTTCTGGAGTAGGTATTTTTGCAGTCCTATGGTGGTTATTTTATAATAGTTTTCTAGCTGTATAAGACCCCTGCCACCTTCTGTGCGTTGTATATATAGCCTTTCTATGTCAGATTTTGGGTGGTGCATCCTATATCCTGTCATTATTTTTCTTGTTTTCCTGTCTATTTTACATAGTTCGTTTAGTGTCCAGTTAAGGATGTTGTAGCTGTAGCTTATAACTGGGACAGCTAAAGTGTTGATACCCATTATCTTGTTTTTAGCATTGAGCTCTGTTTTTAGTATTGATCTAACTCGTCTATAGTACTCTTTCTTTATTTTTTCTTTCATTTGTGTATGTTGTATCCTATCTAGTTCATTGACTCCTAAATACTTATATGGTTGGCTTTCGTCTAGTTCTCTTATTTCATTGGCTTTATCTAGTGTTATATTGCTACTTTTAACTAATTTTCCTCTTTTCAGGGTTGCTTTGGCACATTTTTCTAATCCGAATTTCATTTCTATTTCCTTGGTAAAGCCGTGTACTGTCTGTAGTAGTGTTTCTAGCTCTTTGTCGTTTTTTGCATATAATTTTAGGTCATCCATATATAGAAGGTGGCTGACTGTTTTTCCATAGCATTTGTAACCGCATCCAGTTCTATTTAGCAATTCTGTTAGAGGTGTGAGTGCCAGGCAGAACAGGAGTGGAGAGAGCGTGTCTCCCTGGAATATTCCTCTTCTAATGGGGATGGCTTTCGTTTTCACAAGTCCCTCTTTTGTTTGGAGCTGTAGCACTGTCTGCCATTTGTTCATTGAGTGCTCTATGTATTTTATGATAATTGGTGCCACCTTGTTTATGGCTAGTGTTTCCAGAATCCACGTGTGGGGAACACTGTCGAAAGCCTTTTGGTAGTCCACCCAGGCCATACTGAGGCCTTTCTTCTTTCTGCGGCTGTCTTCAGTTATGGCTTTATTGATCAATAATTGATCTTTACAGCCGTATGAGCCCTTGCAGCATCCCTTCTGCTCTTCTGGAAACAGGTTGTTATTTTCCAGGTGTTTACTCACTCTCTGCGATATTATTGCAGTAAAGGCTTTGTAGATCGTAGGGAGACAGGTTATAGGTCTATAGTTTTGTGGTTTCTCCGTTTCCGTGGATTTGGGGATTAAGATGGTTTTCCCTTTTGTGAGCCATTCAGGCATTGTTTCTGGATCTGCTATTATGTTGTTAAAGTTTTCTGCCAGCTTTTTATGCATTGCTGGCAGGTGTTTTAACCAGAAATTGGGGATCTTGTCGTGTCCATAATATTATTATTATTATTATTAATATTACTATTATTATTATTATTATTATTATTATTATTATTATTATTATTATTATTATTATTATTATTATTATTATTATTATTATTATTTTATGTTTGACTTTTGTTTTGCATTTGTACAAGTTGGATCCAAGTCTCACCCAGAGACTTCAAGAGACAACAAGTTAGAAGTTCATGTAGGTGTTATGCCTAGGGTACCATATATTTGGATTTGTACAGTTTTGTTCAAGTGAATGTTTAAGAAACCATAAGAAAATTATGTGTTTGCTTTAAAATTTGAGATCACATAGACAGTATTTTACGTAGGATATGGGCAGTTCCCATGAGCACTATCTTTTGAACTTCAGCCATTTTGGGGTTTCCTGGAATCTGATCTAGGTAGTAATCAGCCCGTTTCGCTGTCATTCCCAGGGCACCTATGACAATAGGTATTGTTTTCGTCTTCAGATTCCACATTTTGCTAATTTCTATTTCAAGATCTTTATATTTGCTCAGTTTTTGGTAGGTCTTGACAGATACGTTTATATCGATTGGGACAGTCATATCAATGAGGAGGCATGATTTTTGTCTGAAGTCTTTCAGTATGCTGTCTGGCCTATTTGCGTCTATCTTTCTGTCAGTTTGAATGGTGAAATTCCAGAGGAGTGCAATGTGATCATTTTCAAGTACTGGGGCTGGTTTGTGTTCCCACCAGTTTTTATCATGGGGCAAGTCCAGGTTTTTGCATATTACCCAGTGAATATATTGTGCAGCTCTATCATGCCCGTTGAGATACTCTGTAGGCGCAAGCAGACTGCACATGGAGACAACATGATCGATGATCTCATTTTGTTGTTGGCATATACGACTTAATGGGGAGCTGCCGTTCTTTAATATGTTGGCCTGGTAGTTCTTTGTAGGTAGGCATTGATCTTGGGCTGCTATGATAAACCCCTCTGTTTCTGATTTCAAGCCAGAGGCCATTAACCATTGGTGGGCAAGGGCTTTGTCAATATCTGCATTATTCGCTCTCTTTGGGTATTTGCCATTGAGAGGTTTTCCATGCCATTTTTCAGTCATAATAGCTAAGGCAGCAATTTTAGCACGGGTTTTCAAGCGCTTAGCTTTTTCTGCAGGTGTTTCTAGTTCGTCTAATTCTTGAATTTGTTGCAATTGGAATTCACTTAGATATTCCTTTGCCTGTTTTGTTACTGAGTAAGATGCTTTCTTGCTTTCATATTTTAAGACAAGTTTTAGCATCCAGTCCTCAGAGTTTTTCAGATAGGTGTCTAGGCCAATTGTGGCTACCGTCATTGATAATGCCAGCTGTAGAAGTCCTCGGCCTCCTTCTTTTCTTGGCAGATAAAGACGTTCTATATCTGCCTTAGGGTGGTGCATTCTATGCATTGTCAACAGTTTTCGTATTTTTCTGTCAACGTGACATATTTCAGTAATTGACCAGTTAACGATGTTGAAACTGTAAGTCACGACTGGTATGGCTAGAGCATTGATCCCTTCGATTCTGTTTCTCGCGTTCAGCTCTGTCTTCAGTATTGCTCTCACCCTGCGATAACATTCTCTTCTGATCCTTTCCCTCATCACTGAGTGCTTGATATTGTCCCCTTCAATTACCCCTAGGTATTTGTAGCTCTCCGCTGGTTCTAACTCTTTTATGACATTTTGCTGGTCAAGGTTCACATTAGATGTATTTGTCATTTTTCCTTTGATAAAGGTAGCTTTTGCACATTTATCAAGGCCAAATTGCATCCTGATGTCATCACTGAATTGTTTAACAATCGCTAGTAGGCCTTTGAGTTGTTGGTCATTTTTTGCAAAGAGCTTTAAATCATCCATGTAAATGAGATGATTTATATTTTTATCAAATATTTTATAACCATACTGTGCATCATTGAGCAATTTTGAGAGCGGTATTAGGGCTAGACAGAAGAGGAGTGGTGATAGTGAGTCACTCTTGAAAATGCCACATGAAATTCTTACATCTCCAGCATTTAGAGATTCATTGTCATTGTTCAACATCAGTGTGGTTCTCCATGATCTCATACTTACAGATAAAAAGTTTCGCAGAGTAGGAGCTATTTTATACATTTCCAGACATTTCCTAATCCAGCTATGTGGTAGGCTATCAAAGGCCTTTTTATAGTCTATCCAGGCTATTGACAAGTTTTTGTGTCGCTTGTGACAATCTTCTAAGATCATCTTATTGATGAGTAGCTGATCTTTACAACCATAAGATCCACGTTTACATCCCTTTTGCTCATTAGGGAATATGCTACTTTGTATTAAAAAACTATAGGTGTACTCGGTTAGGACAGATGTTAGCGTCTTATACATTGTTGTTAAGCAGGTTATGGGGCGATAATTTTTTGGTTCGTTTGTTTCCTCATTTTTTGGAAGCAGGAATGTTAAACCATTAACTAGCCAAGAGGGCATCAAACTAGGATTTTGCAAAACATCGTTGTAAAGTTTCGTCAGTAGTTCATGGCTTTCTGGGAAGGCATTCAACCAGAAGTTAGGAATTTTATTATTATCATTATTATTATTATTATTATTATTATTGTTACTACTACTACTACTACTATTATTATTATTATTATTATTATTATTATTATTATTATTATTATTATTATTATTATTATTATTATTATTATTTTATGCTTGACTTTTGTTTTGCATTTGTACAAGTTGGATCCAAGTCTCAGCCAGAGACCTCAAGAGACAACAAGTTAGAAGTTCATGTAGGTGTTATGCCTAGGGTATCATATATTTGAATTTGTACAGTTTTGTTCAAGTGAATGTTTAAGAAACCATAAGAAAATTATGTGTTTGCTTTAAAATTTGAGATCACATAGACAGTATTTTACGTAGGATATGGGCAGTTCTCATGAGCACTATCTTTTGAACTTCAGCCATTTTGGGGTTTCCTGGAATCTGATTTAGGTAGTAATCAGCCCGTTTCGCTGTCATTCCCAGGGCACCTATGACAATAGGTATTGTTTTCGTCTTCAGATTCCACATTTTGCTAATTTCTATTTCAAGATCTTTATATTTGCTCAGTTTTTGGTAGGTCTTGACAGATACGTTTATATCGATTGGGACAGTCATATCAATGAGGAGGCATGATTTTTGTCTGAAGTCTTTCAGTATGATGTCTGGCCTATTTGCGTCTATCTTTCTGTCAGTTTGAATGGTGAAATTCCAGAGGAGTGCAATGTGATCATTTTCAAGTACTGGGGGTGGTTTGTGTTCCCACCAGTTTTTATCATGGGGCAAGTCCAGGTTTTTGCATATTACCCAGTGAATATATTGTGCAGCTCTATCATGCCTGTTGAGATACTCTGTAGGCGCAAGCAGACTGCACATGGAGACAACATGATCGATGGTCTCATTTTGTTGTTGGCATATACGACATAATGGGGAGCTGCCGTTCTTTAATATGTTGGCCTGGTAGTTCTTTGTAGCTAGGCATTGATCTTGGGCTGCTATGATAAACCCCTCTGTTTCTGATTTCAAACCAGAGGCCATTAACCATTGGTGGGTAAGGGCTTTGTCAATATCTGCATTATTCGCTCTCTTTGGGTATTTGCCATTGAGAGGTTTTCCATGCCATTTTTCAGTCATAATAGCTAAGGCAGCAATTTTAGCACGGGTTTTCAAGCGCTTAGCTTTTTCTGCAGGTGTTTCTAGTTCGTCTAATTCTTGAATTTGTTGCAATTGGAATTCACTTAGATATTCCTTTGCCTGTTTTGTTACTGAGTAGGATGCTTTCTTGCTTTCATATTTTAAGACAAGTTTTAGCATCCAGTCCTCAGAGTTTTTCAGATAGGTGTCTAGGCCAATTGTGGCCAATTATTATTATTATTATTATTATTATTATTATTATTATTATTATTATTATTATTATTATTATTATTATTATTCAGTGGGAGAGCAATGCATGCCATCAAAGTGACACTGTGGCACAAATATACGAAGCCCATTATACCCATCATGACTACCCGTCGGATAAGGATACACCAGACACATACACCACACAACTATATGTGCGCAACATGATGATCTTATGAACAGCACATGACCTTGCAGGCGGGGCCCAGTAAGAATTTTCTTCTCATGGGGTAGCCCATCCCGCTTAAAGGGCTAGTTTAAGGATGATGGATATAATAGCCATGTTTCCAGAG
Organism: Octopus bimaculoides; assembly: GCF_046866305.1. Classification (NCBI taxonomy): domain Eukaryota; kingdom Metazoa; phylum Mollusca; class Cephalopoda; order Octopoda; family Octopodidae; genus Octopus; species Octopus bimaculoides. The sequence goes on along the minus strand of NC_142929.1, from coordinate 63,076,658 downwards.
GTGAATTATTCAAACTCCAAAGAATTCCTCTCAACACATGGCTATGATGTTCACCCACTACTTCTGCTCATGATCATAGATGCACATATAATCAGCCACTAAGTGACATGCTCAACTAGATAAGGTCAAGCAACTGACAAGCAAATCTGTGATTTTGAGAAGAATAGCTGTAGCCCATCCTTTATACCAAGACAAAACATGTACATGGTAACACTTCCAATCAGTTAAGATCAGAAGCCATGAAACCCACTGCTTGACACTTGCTCGTCTATCGGTATATATCGCACATCGCTCACGTAGCTTTGTTATTTACATTGTTACACAAAGTTATATACTGAATATTTTTTATCGTTATAGAAATAATCTAACCAGGACCTTAGTGAGCTGGTTAGTTCTTCGCAATCTGCAGCCTTTAGAGGCTATTTTGGGGTTTCTTTACTAGACACACACCTCAATTTTTGTTTAAAAATATGGCGGAAGAAGATTGTTCGCCCGTCGAAATGAACAGCCAGTTATCTGCAGAACAGAACAGCCAAGTCAGGGACAGTAATAGTAGCAGCAGCAGCAGCAGAAGCAGCAGCAGTAACAATAACAACAATAACATAGCATGAGAAATGTACGAATGTAATTTTCCGCTGCATTCAGCACCGCCATCACCAAATACAGGCATAACAAAAGAGATCAATAACAACAAAATGCAACAACACTAGCTAGAAAACTGCCACCTCTACCACCACCGTCAGTAGCTATAACAATCCTACCATCATCGCCACTAACATCATTAATGAAACAAACTAGAACAAGGAAAACGAACCGTGTAAATCTTCTGTTAGCGGTTTCGCCCACGCGACGCAGTAAATAAATGACGAAATTATTGTAAATGAAAAATAAATGTAAAAGTGCAAAACGTACGTTGGAGAAATGTGAGTGGAATGTATCACTGAATGTCCCTAGATCTGTTTAGCAAGAAACTAATTTGCGGATATTTCTATACAAAACTATTGGAACAAGAAGTAAAAGAAAAGAGCAGGTAACACATCAACAGTTACAAAAATGTCTGCGACCAATTTATAAAAGCAACACTTACATAGCCATTGGGGAATATATGGAACTAATCAAAGTGAGATTCGCTTCAGAGTAGGAGGCTAAAAAACACTCATTGAATACCTAAAGAGTAATGAACTCATCTTCATTTCCATTTACCGTGGCTGAAGGTTGTTTAAAATAAGAATGCTAATATACAACCAGAAATCAACATCTGCTGGTTAGTGGCAGCGGTTCTCTTTGGCATAGAATAGAAAACCAGACACTGAGAATACAGACGCAGAACTGTTTAGGACAAGTAGTGCAGTAGTTAATACAGGCGGATAAGGCAAGTGTCAAGGCCATCCCGGACTTCACAACCCTACCAGCTGGCACAAAGTTTTACGTGACTGTTGAGGGAGAAGGCCAAGATGTCGTCTGCGCGGGTCACAAATCACTGCAAAGCCTTTTGCCCACAGCAAAGGGGATCAACACTCCTGCCGATACCATCGCCATTACCATCACCAAAACACCAACAGAAAATACATCAATAACCACACCAACAGAGTAGATGACTACAACACCACCAACAGAACCGAAACTAACAGCTACGAAAACAGTAGCAACAACAGTTTACTGCACCATCCACAGCAGCAGCCCAACAGACAACGACAACAGTATCAGAAAAAGAAACACAAAGAAAAACCAACAGCTACTTCCACAAAGCACGAAGAACCTCTCCAAAACATATTCCTCTCCTCTTCGGACCATTCGGACATGTCTTGTAATGAAGCCTAAATGGCAAACGGTCAGCAAGGTCAAGAAAAGAAAGAGGGACAAAAACACCAACACAAAAAACTGCTAGATACGAACAAATGGGAGAGTCACCCTTCAACAACAATGCTCAAACACCTCAAAAACTAACATCGTCAGCATGATCTCCATCGCTACCACACCCACTTCTACTATCACAGACACAACCGCTACAAGTACAACCTAATTCACTCGTGCAACAAACAGTTTGATAACAAATCCGAACACGAGCAAAATTTAAGCATCGTTAACTATACTGCCATAAATACCACTAACAAAGCACTAATGGAATACATACGCAGTCATACAGATATCAGTCAGAGAAATGTCATCACACTGATAACCAACATACCTACACACATAAAGTTTATACAAATAAATAAAACACATATAACACATTAAAAAACAAATAGCTTGATGTGGTGGGAAATTTTACTAAACCGTTAAGAAACGACTATACAAAGAGCTGCTTGTGGAAACGCTTACATCTCACCAGAGGGATAGAACACCCATCCCCCGTCACTCACAAAGCTACGATTCAGTAGCTCTCTTCTCTTCTCCGTCAATTTCCTTGTCCAGTATGGCCTTGCTTAGGATAGGCAACATAAATGTACGTGGTCTAGGGTTGCCTTCAAAACAGGGTTACCTATTCAATGACATCCGGTCACTAAGTTTAGATGTTGTGGTTGTTAGTGAGACCAGACGCTCCGAGCGACGACCTTTCATGCCCATTTTCGGTGGATACTTCAACCAGGAATGAGGATGGTAATGTTGTGTTGTTCCGAAGAGGTCTGGATCTGAAGCTATCTTCCTGATCCCAGAAGGTAAGTTGGTGGATCTAGATGTCTGGATGAGGGCAGTGGTCACAGGGGAGCGTTCAGACTGGTGGACAACCGGATTTCTTCAGACACCTGAAAGTTTTCCTGGGAATGTCTAGACTTTTAGTGCTAATGGGTGACTGGGACGCCGTTTTGCATGCACGCTTAGATTGTATGGGGCTAACTGGTAGAAGAGGGCGAAGCAAAAGCTTCGCAAACCTGCTTAGACATTTTCAACTGTTTGACAGGCACCGACTGGAATTACTGAATGTGCAAATGTGGACATGGGTGAACCGCATCGGTCATCTGGGTCATACGTAGATAGAGTATTCTGTTGGCTACACGGACCACAAATTCGTGATCTGTACAGTCGACCGAGGTAAAGGTAGACTTCGTAGACAACGATGCGGCGTGCCCGGCTTGCCGGATTAGCGAATTAGTTAAGCGTGCGTTGACAGGGGAAATCATCAACAACAAATGGTGGTTTGATTTGGAAAGGTCAATTAGAGTAGAGTCGATTAGGTTTAGTAAGACATGAGCGATAGAAAGAAATAGAACAGAGGTAAACGTAGAAACTTATTAGAGGCGGTTACAAAAGCATCGCAATCGACTTGCTGTTGGTGGGATTGTCCATGGATTAATTCTTCAACACTAAGTACGATGGATGTGTTTTCAGAACAAAGAAACGAAAGAATGAAAGCCACTCGATGGGCTCGAGTGTCAGAGGCATAACGTGGCAACAAATCCACAATTCAGTCTTTGGTGGACCAAAGACACACATACACACATAAATATGGACACAGAAATTGAAACGTAAAAATATAAACACACACAACAGTAGAAGTTTACAAGTGACTCAAGGGATGAGTGTTTTGCGCATGTCAGTAAAGTTTGCATAGGTGTCATGGAAGAAACCTTCAGCCATTGAGTTACGCACGAGGGTGTGCTAAAAGAAAATATAGGAGGATCAGTTAATTATGATTTTATTCAACATATTCCCCTATCACATTCACACACTTATTGAAGCGGCCCTTCAATTTTCCTAAAGCGCTGTAAAAGAACTCGGAATGTTGGGTCTCTATCCAGGCCTTTTGCGATGCCCTTAAATCCAGGAACTTTTCAGCACTCTCTCGTATGTATGTATGTATGTATGTATGTATGTATGTATGTATGTATACCATTATTCAGTTTATTTCAAGATTTCTTGCCAATATGGAAAGAACCGGTCTGTAACCTAGATCCAAGGGTTCTTCATTGGAATTTCAACATCAACAACAGGATATTTTTGTATGTATGTATGTGTGTATGTATGTATGTATGTATGTATGTGCAGATTTATATGTTTTTGTATGCATGCATTCTCATGCATATAGTTGCATATCTAGGCATGCTCATATATATGTAAATGATTAACTTCTGGAAAGTTCTACAGATTATTATAATTCCACTGATGGATTGGATTTGTAGTCTTCGAATTAGCTTTCTCTTTCCTGGTTTTGAGAAGTTTAATTTCTCAAGATTGGTATTTAGTCACTGTGTTACATAATTACAGGTATAAACTTGAACTTGTAATCTTGTAATATATATATACGCGCTGGCATGGCTGTGTGGTAAGATAGTAAGACGTCTGCTTCCCAACCACATAATTCTTAGTTCAGTCTCAGTGTGTGGCACTGTGAGCAAGTGTCTTTTACTGCGGCCTCGGGCCGATCTAAACCTTGTGAGTGAATTCAGTATGGAAACTGAAAGAAGCCCGTTGAAAAAAAAGTATATATGTATGTGTGTGAGCGTAGGTGTGTTTGTATCCCACTACCGTTTGACAACCGATGTTGGTGAGTTTACGTCTCCGTAAGAAAGCAATTCGGCCAAAGAGGCTGAGAGAACAAGTACCATGTTTAAATATTTAGAAGTGGTGTCAATTCGTTCGACTAAAATTCTTCAAGGCAGTGTCCCAGCATGGTCACAGTCTAATGACTAAAACAAGTAAAAGATAATATATGCATATCATGTTTTGTACAGATGGATCGCTCCGTACTTTGATAGATAGATAGATAGATAGATACTCATTTACTTATTTACTTGTTTCAGTCATTTGACTGTGGCCATGCTGGGGCAAATCGACCCCAGGACTTATTCTTTGGAAGCCTAGTACTTATTCTATCGGTCTTTTTTGCCGAACCGCTAAGTTATGGAGACGTAAACACATCAGCATCGGTTGTCAAGCGATGTTGGGGGGGGGACAAACACAGTCACAGAAACATATACACACACATACATATATATATATATATATATATATATATATATATATATATATATATATATATATATACATATATACGACGGGCTTCTTTTCAGTTTCCGTTTACCAAATCCACTCACAAGGCTTTGGTCGGCCCGAGGCTATAGTAGAAGACACTTGCCCAAGGTGCCACGTAGTGGGACTGAACCCAGAACCATGTGGTTGGTAAGCAAGCTACATACCACACAGCCACTCCCGTGCCTATAGATACTTATAGATAGATACTTATACTATCCCTGGTGTCAAATCAATAACTGATTGTTGTCTGTGTTATTTAACTAACAATACTCGTCAATCTGCAACTACCTCTTGTTACCGTTGTTGCACGTGTTACTGTTGCTGCTGCTGCTGTTGTTATTGTTGGTGGTGGTGGTGGTATTGGTGGTAGTGGTGGTGGTGGCTATGTTATTCTTCTTATTGTTTTTACTAGACTTGTTAGTATTGCTGTTGTATTGCTGTTTGTTTCTTATAATATTACATGGCTGACTGTTTTGTTATATCGCTACATCGTTGCACGGTTTAATTAATGCTATTATTATTCTTAATTATCTTGTTTTTCGTAGCTGTTTGTTAGGGTTATTTTTATTTATTTATTCATATCAATATCATGCAATTTGTGAACAATAGTACTGTACTGCTTGTTATAGGTTCCAACCGACTAATCACAAGTTTCCTGCATGTCCAATTGTATGAAATGCGAAGGGAGTGTCCGTTTCATTCGGTTAAAATAAAAATCACAATGCATTTTTGCTCAATTCACCGGTTATATCGTTAGATTTCTCATTGATGTATATATATATCATTTTGTTGCTGCTGTTGTTGTTGTTTTTATTATGGCTGTTAGTGTAACTAGTGTATGTGGAGTGGTAAAATCGTTAGGGGCGTCGGACAATATCACTGCAGACAATTTTTCAGTTATTGGCCTTTTAAGTTCTGAGTTCAAATCCCATCAACATCGACGTTGTCTTTTATCCTTTTAAAGTCGTTAAAATAGAGTATGAATCGAGGACCGAAACTGATTGAACGACTAAGCTTTGCTCCCATATTTTCAGCCTTGTATTTATGCTAGAAATGTAAAAATTATTATTATTATCATAATTAAATTGTTGTTGCTACTGTTGTTGTTATTGTTGCTGCATCATACTTGTTGTTGTTGTTAAGGTGGCGAGCTGGCAGAACTGTTTGCGTGACGGGCAAAATGCTTAGCGGCATTTCGACCCTCCTTACGTTCTATGTACGACTTTGCCTTTCATCCTTTCAGAGTCGATTTTTTAAGTACTAGTGAAAAACTGGGGTCGCGTAATCAACATTTACCATCTCCACAAATTTTAGGCCTTGTGCCTTTAGTAGAAAGGATTATTATTATTATTATTATTATTATTATTATTATTATTATTATTATTATTATTATATATACACAACAAATGAAAGTGTCGGAAAAGAAAAAATCCTAACATCATGCTACAAGTAACCTAAGATGTCAACAACCCTCCTAAGTATCCTAGCAGTCCCTAATAACACTGTTTTCTGGAGCTGTACCAAACTGGATTTTATGCCTATTTCCTCTATCCACCTGTTCAGATCTTTAGGGTTAGTTCCCAGTGCACCTATAACTACATACGCATTTTCCTGCCAGCCAGATAATTGCTGTTTCTTTTTTCTAGTTTTTACTCCGTTTGTACTTTTGGTTTCCCTATGTTTTGCTGTGACTCTAGCAGCCTTTAATAAACTTTCTTCACTATTACTTACATAGGAGTATATATCCACTCTAGCTAACTCCACGCAGTTTTCTACTGATATTAACCCTCTTCCACTTTCCTTTCTAGGTAAGTATAATTTTGCTAGTCCTGCTCTTGGGTGGATTCCTCCATTCATATTGAATTCCTTCTCAGTTCTTCTGTCTAGCTTTGCTAATTCAGTTTTTGTCCAATCTACAAAAGCTGTTGAGTATCTACGTAATGATACTGTCCAAGTATTTACAGCCTTCACTAGATTCGGACCATTTAATTTTGACTTCATTAAGTTCCTCATCCTTCTGATGTACTCCTTCTCAATTTTCGTTTTCATTTCTATAGTTAATACTCTGTCAGATTCTAATATTCTTAGATACTTCTAACTCTCTCCTGTCTCAACGATTTAAATGTCTGACAATCTGGTAATTGGATGCCTTTGCTACCTGTCCCCTTTTCATGACTAATATTGCACACTTATCTATGCCAAATTCCACGCTTGTATCTTTGCTGAAGAGTCTTACAGTCTGTCTTAAGGAATCTTTTTCATTCATAATAAAAAGTTTCAGATCATTCATGTTGAGCAAATGGTTAATTTTTCCATTACTATTGTTGAACTGATACCCCGCTTTTGCCTTCCTTAATACTAAACTGATCAAAAATAAGATAAATATTAAAGGGGACAATGAGTCCCCGTGAAAACAATCCTCTTGATATTAACTTTCCTTTCATTATAACTTTATTTTAGTTGCCTTAGTACTGGGTATATTCCGGAGGCCAAGAGTAGCAAGGGCACTTTTGTTTTGCTATGCATGCTAAAACTATCATCACATTTATTCCATTTTAGATGGAGAGTGCTTTCCATGGTGTATGGTCTGTACTCATCAAGGTTATCTCTTGCAGTTCACGGAGATTGGAGTTACTAGGGAGTTGCTTGATATACTTCTCAGATCCCTTCCTTATCATTCCCAACGCACCAATTACTACTGGTATTATCGTAGTTTTATTATTATTATTATTATTATTATTATCATCATTATCATCATCATCATCATCATCATCATCATCATCGTCATCATCATCATTATTATTATTATTATTATATTTTAAAAAGGATTGACGTAACTCTTCACGAAGGTAAATAATAATATTCAAGACGAAGAGCGCGATTCGATCGTATAGATATTTTATTTGAACAATATTTCAACAGTACGTCTGTCTCTGTCAAGTTGAAAATAAGAGGTGATTAAAAATTAAAAATTACAGAAATTTAAACGTAAAGTATGAACGAGAGCAACCAGCGTCCATACGTTGATGGAATGACATCATCAGTTTTTAAGTTACGTTTAAATTTCTGTAATTTTTAATTTTTAATCACCTCTTATTTTGAACTTGACAAAGACAGACGTACTGTTGAAATATTGTTCAACTAATAAAATATCTATACAATCGAATCGCGCTCTTCGTCTTGACTATTATTTTTATTATTATTATTATTATTATTATTATTATTATTATTATTATTATTATTATTATTATTATTAAAGTGGCGAGTTAGCACTCTATACAAAGCGCTTAGCAGAATTTCATCCGTCTTTACCTTCAGTGTTCAAATTCCTCTGAGGTGGTCTTTAATCTTTTCGGCGTTTATAAAGTAAGTATCAGTTGAATAATGGGTTCAATGTAATCGTCTGGACTCCTCCCCCGAAAGTGCTGGCCTTGTGCCAAAATTTAAAACCATTATTATAATTATTTTTATTATTGTTGTTGTTATCCTTTCGAGGTCGATAAAGTTAGTACCAGTTGAGCATGAGGTCGATGTAATCGACTTATTCCCTCCCACAAAATTGCTGGTCCTGTGCGAAAATTTTGAACTTATTATTATTATTATTATTATTATTATTATTATTATTATTATTATTATTATTATTATTACTATTTGAGTAGCGAGATGGCAGAATCGTAAGCACGTCATACAAAATACCTAGTATTTCATCCGTCTTTTCGTTCGGAGTTCAAATACCGCCGAAGTTATTTTTGCCGTTCATCCTTTCAGAGTCTATAAAAAAAAGTACCAATTGAGCTCTGAAGTCGATGTCATTGACTGACCCCCACCCCTTAAAATCACTGGCCTTGTGTCAAAATTAGAAAGAATTATTATTTTTGTTAAGAAAGTTGAGGAATAAAGGGAAGAGCATCTTTGAGCTGAAATTTCTGATTTTTGTTTGCCTTTTTTTTTTTTAAATTTGTCAAAGGAAGAAGGGAAACGACCTTGATTTTATTTTTAGGCGATCTGAGATTTGTGTAGTGGGAAGAGAGGAATTAACACTTCTCAGAACGAAGATATAGACTGAATGATTGCAACAAGATAGATCATATGAAAGATATCAAAGGCTTTGGGGCGGGGGCGGCAAACTTAAGGGTTACCCCAGGAAGCACACATGCGTCTTATATAGAGTTACATTGAAAATATATAATCTGATGTATTCATTTTACAGGATAAAACGTTTTCCTTTTGAGTTTGGTGACTGCTTCTAGCATCTCAAGCGACCACATAGAGCCTCCTTGGCTTAGGTTTTATTATTCTGTTATACTTACTGGTGGCACTGGATTCTTCATTTTTACTCTGTATGAATCAGCTACGTCATTGATCGCCTTCTATCACTTCTACGAAATCTTTGGTTAGAGAGTCATGGTCCTTCGCCTTTCTTTTTCAAGATCTCTGACAGATCCAACTTTTGCCAGTCTTCGGTCGGCTTAGCAAATCTGTTGCTTCTGCTATACTTTTGTTTACGTTGTCAGTACTCCTGGTGTGGTTGTTTGTGACAATACTGGTTGTTCTAGCAGACTTTACACCTGGTTCTATTGAACGAATGTGTTTCCAAATTTCTGAGTTAGGATTCGAAACCGAAACTGGATTCACGTTATAAATAAAGGGCCATCTCAATAACCAATTAATATTGTTCTTCTCTTACTTATTCGGTGCATATTATCGTTATACATAGTCGTTGTAATTGGGATCTTCGATGTTTAATAAACTGTTAAAATTGTATCTTACACTTAACTGTGTGGGGCTGATGTTA
>NC_142929.1:63024389-63059389 GCF_046866305.1 Octopus bimaculoides | reverse complement strand
ACTTGTCGATAAAGCAGCTACGATTGAAATAAAATTCTTGACTAGTGTAGACAGAGTGAAAGCATATATTTTATCTTTTGTCTTTTACTTGTTTCAGACTGCGACCATGCTGGGACACTGTCTTGAAGAACTTTAGTAGAACGAACCGACACCAGTACTTACTTTTAAGCCTAGTATTTATTCTATCCGTCACTTTTGTCGAACTGCTAAGTTACGGAAACCTAAACACACCAAAGCCAGTTGTCAAGCTGTGGTGGGACAAACACAGACACAAAGACGCACACACACACACACACACACACACACACACACACACATATATATACATACTTATTTTTGGTTTAGATAATTTCATTGTTTATTTCTCCTATAGCAGAACTTTGTTATGATCGGGTATTAAGGTCTGGGTTTTAGTATTTTTAGTTCTGCTATTGCTCTATTTACTTATTCGTACATCTGTTCATATACATGTGCAAGTGTATATACATATGCATAGGTATACGTGGAAAAATGTGTGTATATATGTGTATGTGTGTATGTGTGTGTATATATGTATATGGGTATGTGTATGTATATGTATGTGTGTATGTATGTATGTATGTATATATATGTGTATATGTACTTATATGTATATATGTATATATATATATATATATATATATATGTGTGTGTGTGTGTGTGTGTGTGTGTATGTGTGTATGTGTGTGGGTAATGTTTTGTATGTGTGTATATATGTATGTGTATATGTGTATATATATATGTATGTATGTATGTATGTGTGTGTATGTGTATACATATGTATGTATATGTATATGTATATATATATGTATATGTATGTATATGTACATATATGTATGTTTATGTATGTATATGTGTATATATGTATATATATGTGTGTATATATATATGTATACATGCATATATGTGTGTTTGTATATGTATATGTATATGTACATGTATATATATGTATATATGTATGTATGCGTGTATGTGTGTGTACGGTGGTTTGTATGTGTATAGGGTGTTTTTGTTTTTTTTTGTATATGTATATATAATTTTATAATATATTTTAAAATGAGGTTCTTTTAACAAATTTTTATATTTATATATATATATATATATATATATATATATATGTGGATGTATATGTGTGTGTGTGTGTATGTGTGTGTGCGTATGTGTTTATGACTTGTGAACTTTGCTTCTTTGTGTATGCATACATATACATGTGAGAGTGCACGCGTGTGCGTGCATGAACATGTGTGCGCGTATGAACGTGTGTGCGTGTGTGTACGGGCGCACACGCGGATGCCTGTATGTAGGTAATAGCGTTCTTTTTGCTAAAAGTTTGAAAATTTTGTTCGTTTTTTGTAATTGTGAAATTTTTTCGCCATGAACGGTTTGTGTTTTTAAACGGAGTGTATTTTTTTTTTATGTTATATTTATTCCTGAATGATGTGTAAAGAAATTTTGATTTAAGCATCTTAATGAATTCTCTATACTGAAATATATATTGAAGAAGATAAATATGTTCTTTTGAATTTATACGTTTTTGCGTCGTAACTCCTTTATATATATATATATATATATATGTATGCGTGTATGTATATATATATATATACACATACATACATACAAGTGAAGGCGCATGGCTCAGTGGTTAGAGCGTCGAGCTTACGATCGTCAGGTTGTGAGTTCGAATCCCAGACCGGGCTGCGTGTTGTGTTCTTGAGCAAGTCACTTTATTTCACGTTGCTCCATTTCACTCAGCTGTAGAAATGAGTTGTGACGTCACAGGTGCCAAGCTGTATCGGCCTTTGCCTTTCCCTTGGATAACACAGGTGGCCTGGAGAGGGGAGGCCGGTATGCATGGACGACTGCTGGTCTTCCATAAACAACCTTGCCCGGACTTGTGTCTGGGAGGGTAACTTTCTAGGTGCGATCCCATGGTCAGTCATGACCGAAGGGAGTCTCAACATATATATATATACGCGACAGGCTTCTTTCAGTTTCCGTCTACCAAATCCACTTTGGTTGGTCGGAGGCTATAGTAGAAGACACTTGCCCAAGATACCATGCAATGGGACTGAACCCAGAACCATGTGGTTGGGAAGCAAGCTTCTTACCACACAGTCACTCCTGCGCCATATGCAAATATCAATACTCCGAATCGTCTCAACCTCAAAACCACTCCCTCAAAACTACTTTCACACAACATTGAAACCCCAGCAAAGAACGTAAGTAAAAATCGAAAATGCAGAGGGACAAAGAAAAGATAGAAAACTAATCTTAGGACAAACAAAGTAAAAAAAAAAAAACACTAACAAAATATAACAAAAGAAATAAGGCTTAATCAAAGAAACCCGAAACAAAGTTTTTCTATCCCTTTTGAAGCCACTTTAATTTCCGTATTGCAAGTTATACTGCACAATAAAACAACACTGTTTACCCAACACATTCCCTGTAGATCATCCAGTAAGTAATATAACAATGTGCGACCCAACGTGGGAACCTCTATGTACCCGATGGATTCTTAGAAATAACAGCCCAAACTCTTTCAAGCCACAACACTGATTAAAAAAAAAGAAAGAATATATTGGATAATGTAGTCTTAGTTATACTTCAGAAGACGATTGTGTCACTATTGGAACGCTTTTCATTATAGAGTCTATAACTGAACTAGTTACTCTTTTACTTGTTTCAGTCATTTCACTAAGGCCATGCTGGAGCACCGCCTTTAGTCAAGAAAATCGACCCCAGGACTTATTCTTTGTAAGCCTAGTACTTATTCTATCGGTCTCTTTTTGCCGAACCGCTAGATACGGGGACGTAAACACACCAACATCGGTTGTCAAGTGATGGTGGGAGGACAAACACAGACACACAAACACACATACATATATATATATATATATATATATATATATATATATACATATATATATATATATATATATATATATATATATATATATATATATATATATATACGACGGGCTTCTTTCAGTTTCCGTCTATCAAATCCACTCACAAGGCTTTGATCGGCCCGAAGCTATAGTAGAAGACACTTACCCAAGGTGCCACGCAGTGGGAATGAACCCGGAACCATGTGGTTAGTAAGCAAGCTACTTACCACACAGCCACTCCTGCGCCTATTAAAAATGTGTGCCCCAGGTGAGGATCGAACTCACGACCTCCAGATCCCTCAACATACCTTGTTTGATTATGAGACTGACGCGCTGCCTACAGCGCTACCGAGGCTTTCATTGTAATTTGTTAAAAAGTTTGTCAGGGGTCATGAAATGGTGTCATTGTTTTGACGTATATAATTTCCTGATTCAAACTCTATGGATCATACACAGGAGATAATTAAAATCAGCTTTTCAAAGCAGGGAATCATTATTTTACAACAATCCAAGAAGACCGAAGGACAATGCATCTCAGAATCCATTTTATTGAAAAGGTTTGTTGACATGTATGATTAAAAGAACTTTAAAAGAAGATTAAATATATACAAGATAATTGCATAAAGCATAACATTTTCAATGTTCACTGTAAATAAATATAAATTCAATTTTGCTTAAATCTGAATATAATAAATTATTTGATTTATGAGCGTCTTTTCAGGAAAAAAAAATACTTGTTTTGATAAAGAACGACAATTATTTTGTTCATGTACCGCCTATTTGTCAATAAAATGGACATGTTCTTTAGCTTATTTTAGTTGTCATTGGCAAGGTCATGTTGCAGCACCAACTTCAGCACCTTCACACACACACACACACACACACACACACACACACACACACACACACACACACACACACACGTACACACACATACACATACACACACACGCGCGCGCATATAAATTCTTTTAGTCTTTAAGTTGTCTTTTACTTGACTGCGGCCATGCTAGAGCACCGCCTTTAGTCAAACAAATCAACTCCACGACTTATTCTTTGTAAGCCGAGTATTTATTCTATCGGTTGTCAAGCAATGGTAAGGGAATAAAGACACACTAATACATAATTACATACTTCCATACATGTATAAATACATACATATATATATATATATATATATATATATATATACACGACGGGCTTTCAGTTTCCGTCTACAAAATCCACTCACAAGGCTTTGGTCGGCCCGAGGCTATAATAGAAGACTCTTGCCCAAGGTTCCACGCAATGGGGCTGAACTCAGAACCATGTGGTTGGGAAGCAAGTTTCTTACCACTTAACCACACCTGTGCCTATATATATATATATAGGCACAGGTGTGGTTGAGTGGTAAGAAATATATAGATATAAATAGTTGAAATTTATAGAAAAACAAAAGACAAAGACAGGTGTATGAACAACAAGAAGGTGCATTGGTTTGACGCTCGGAAAAATAAAAAGTCTTATATATAAGCAAGCTTCCTACCACACAGTCACTCCTACGCCTATATATATATATGTGTGTGTGTGTGTGTGTGTGTACATACATATACACACACACACAAACACACACACACAACACACACATACACAAACACACACACACACACACACACACGCACACACGCACACACACACACACACACACACACACACACACACACACACACACACACACACACACACACACACACATATATATATATATAATAGAAATATGTTTCAAAAAGAAAATAGAAACTACACGTGGAAAAGACATGGAGAAAGTAAGAAGAAAAAAGCGAAAATGCACATTGGATATCAAAAAAATAAAGGCTTTTTTTATGATAAGCAACGATGAATATATACAATTAGATGAACTGAGGTAGAATTAGGAGGAATAAAAGTCATTATTATGAATTGTTAAAGAGACTGAAAGTGAAACCGGTATCTCCAGTTGCTGTTCTGAATCTCTTTAATAGTGACGTTTATTCCTCTTAATTCTACCTCAGTCCATCTAATTGTATATATTTATTGTTACTTTTCATAAAAAGACCTTTATTTTTTTTTATATCCAACGTGCATTTTCGCTTTTTTTTCTTACTTTCCCCATATATATATTCTTTTATTCTTTTATTTGTTTCAGTTATTTGACTGCTGCCATGCTGTAGCACCGCCTTTAGTCGAGCAAATCGACCCCAAGACTTATTCTTTGTAAGCCTAGTACTTATTTTATCGGTCCCTTTTGCCAACTCTCTAAGTTACGGGGACGTAAACACACCACTATCGGTTTTCAAGCGATGTTGGTGGGACAAACACAGTCAAACATGTATATATATATATATATATATATATATATATATATATATATATGTACGATGGGCTTCTTTCAGTTTCCGTCTACCAAATTCACTTACAAGGCTTTGGTCGGCGCGAGGCTATAGTAGAAGACACTTGCCCAAGGTTCCATGCAGTGGGACTGAACCAGGAACCATGTGGTTGGTAAGCAAGCTACTTACCATTCCGAGTTAGAAAACAGTGAGATCGAATGGATACAAATTATTAATTAATTAATTAACATATTCGCCTACAATTGTTTCATTTTACAAACAAAATTAAAATTACAAAACATATATGAATATGTAATTTTGCATTGTAAATACGCTTGTATGGAAAAACATGATTTTCCACACAGGGTATTTAAAATGCAAAATTTTTCTTTATATATGTTTTGTAATTTTAATTTTGTTTGTAAAATGAAACAATTGTAGGTGAATATGTTAATTTATTAATAAATTAATTTGTATCCATTAGATCTCACTGTTTTCTAACTCGAATAATAACTTTTGATATTTTACGATATTTTATATAATATATTCATTGAAGAAGTATCTCCTCAAAATATATATTAAAACAATGTATCTTGGATAAAATATCTCTGTAAGAGGCTTAAATATCCTCATTCTGACTATATATATATATATATATATATATATATGTGTGTGTGTGTGTGTGTGTGTGTGTGTGTGTGTGTGTGTGTGTGTGTGTACAGGGGAACTACATGGTACCCGGATCAGTCTCACTGCGTGGTACCTTGCGTATGTGTCATGTACTATAGCCGTGGGCTGTCCAAAGCCTAGCGAGTGGATTTGGTAGACGGAAACTGAAAGAAGCCCGTCGTATATATATATATATATATATATATATATATATATATATATATATATATATATATATATATATATTACTCAAAGAAATTCCATCTTTGACTGATTTTCACGTTTTATTTACAATCTTATAATAATATAATGTAGGATAATATAATATAAGATAATATATATATAATAGTTCTGATTGAACTAGTACTTTCATTAAACTATGCAATCTTCATATTTATGTTGTAGTGGTGACGGATATGTTTTACGATTTACAACTGTGGCGAGATGGCTAAACTGTGTGCCTTCAATACATTTGTATAGGCTCCAGAATGTCAATTTTTGCAAACTGTATTCTGACCAATCAGTGTGTGATTTTACTAAATAACTTAAGTTGAATGGTGCTTGGTTTAAGCGTCACGGTTTGTTGAACATGTCAAGAAGCCTGTATTCTGACCCTGGCCAAAGCAGTAATTGTTGGGCTATTCTTAGAAATGTTGTAAGCAACATTTCCCAAGGATTTTTACATTTCAATTATCATCATCATCATTATTAACTCTTTTATTATTGTTGTCGTTGTTGTTGGTGTTGTTGTTGTTGTTGGTGGTGGTGGTGGTGGTACGAGTAGCTGTGGTAATAGAACTTTACACTCAAGAATAAGATTATTTTTATTGACCTTTCTCTATACGTAGCTAGTATTTTCATGCTATCATTATAATGTGCACTTTTAGTACTGTTGTTGTTGTTAGTGGTAGTGGTCGTAGCAGTAGAAATAGTATTTCTAAGTGTTAAAATTATTGTTTATTTAACGTGGTTTGGAATTTATTAATAATTCTTTTCTCTGACTTTCCTTTCAAATTCACTTCGACTGTGTAGTTTATAGAATGGAAATACAAATATTTTCCGACCGCATGTTGCTAGATGGTTATTCAAAGGTATCTGACGGACATACTATGCTGACAGCATGCAGCATGCAGTGTCTATTATAGGTCTGATCTGAACTCATTTTAAAAGGATGTGTATATGTACAGATAAAATTAATAGTAATCTGTATAAGGTATCGCATCTCAAATCTAAAGCCAAGGCTACATATATACAAGTTAGAGACATGTTGTTCACTGATGAATATATCCTTGTCTTCCACGATTCAGAGGAGATCCGAAGCTTAATGAGTACTTTTAACGATGTGACTATTAAGCGCGGCATGAACATTAATATTCAGAAAACTAAAGATCTGTAACGCTAAGATCTAATACAATCCAAATGACAAACTCAGAACTCATGATGATGGAAGAGCAGAGGAAAGTAAAGACAGACCAGTTTACCTATTTGGGAAGTACGATTAGTAATTATGGTAGGCTCAGCGAGGAAATAGGTTACTGAAGAAGTAAAGTTAAGTCGGTATTTAGGAAATTCGACTGTGGAACAACACGTGATAGTCCACGAGCAGAGTATTATATACTTTTTTGAACGTTTCTGAGACATAGACCACAAACAAGTTTAAGAAAACCCTGTTTGCATTCATGGTGAAACACGTGAAGCAAATCAGGAACACTACTTGGAAAAAAGATTAGGAACATCATCAGCCAAGAGTAAAGCAAACTTCCTAGCGTGGAAAAGATACAGGCTCAGTAAAACCTCCGATGAAATAGAATGTCCAAGCAACGATGAAAAAATCGGTTACGGAGATAAATATTCGACTTACAGCTGACTAGCTATACAAGAGATCAGAACAGATCTCTACGGAGATACAAGATCATGTTCAAATACACACAGAAGCATTAAATATTGATAACCACCGCTGGGCCACAACAGAAACCAGTGGAAGTGAGCGACCTATTTTTGACGGTACGACGTGTGTACTATCGACTCAGCTTATGGTGATAATTGTGCGTGTGTGTGCGTGCATGCGTTCATTGTGTGTGTGTGTGTGTGTTTAATGTATTTTATGGTAACTGAAATCTTAATACTATCTGGTTTCATGCATCATACCCACAGGGATAAACGGAGTGAAATTGACTGTAGCTAAGAACGATAACTTCACAATGAACACATGAATAAATTAGGTCTATGAAATCATATGTAGTCCTGTAGTAAAAAAGATTGCTATATGACTTTGGAACAACGAATATAACGACGGAATGTGTATGTGGCTGCAAGATGTATTCAAGCTATTCGATACTTCTTGATTTCTCTTGGTAGCATAAAAAATTAATTCAGTATTATAGCCTGTAACCTGTTCCTTCGTCAAAGTTGATAACAACGATATGGATTTCTCATATGAATTTGTGTAACGTTTATGTAACGATATGCATTTAAACATATATATATATACACATACATACATATATGCACATATACTTATGTATATACAGATAGATAGATAGATAGATAGATAGATAGATAGATAGATAGATAGATAGATAGATAGATAGATAGATAGATATTTGTGTGAGTGAGTACGTGTGCTTGCGTATTGTATGTTTGGCTATTCTTATGAATATATTATATAGTCATACATCATTACCTTTGTTTGGTTCAATTCAACATTGTTAACCAATGTTTACCTCACTTCGAAACAGATTTAGTATTGATTAATTAATGTTTCGTGCTCATCACATTAAGAGTTTTATTACTTAATTTACTATTTATTTCGCATGTAGATAATATCGCTAAGTTATTTCCCCCAGGCTTTATACCGTGTTGTTGCACTAGCATTTGTACATATTCTATATAAGCATTTCTTTCTCTCTGTCGGATTGAAGAATATGAGAATATGTGAATATTTATACTTTGCTTAGAAGGTCTGATAAGATCGAAACATGTCAATTGTTGTGGTCCCCCCTCTCCACTGTCTGCCAAATAACCAGCTATTCTTCCTCTCACGATATTACGTCTTTCTAATTTTAATTAATTGAGACTCTGGTATGTCAGCCCATTAAAATAATTCTTGATTGCTTTTGCGTGGTTGAGCTCAGCATTGTTCAATAATGATTACTTTTCCTCTATATGGCTATATTAATTAAAGTTTTTGTGTTCTCCCTCACATTAAGTCTAACGCCGCTTATTTCAGTGTGTTTGTATGTGTTTGCACAACGCAGCATAATTCAGAAGAACTGGAATAAATTTACAAGTATAAAACTTCACTGTAGCTTGAAATATTCAACGGTGAATTACCCGAAGCAATAGAAGTTTGTGAAAATATGAGCCTACATGATTATTACTTGTTAAGTTGTGGAAGTATAGTCATATTTTAAATAAACATGTAATGGAAACGCATATAGTGGTACTCTTAAATATTCAATAGTTTTTTTGTGTACTATACGTGTGTGTGTGTGGGGGGGGGGGTGTAGTAGCTGAATAGCCCGTCGTTGCCGAGCAATTTTTAGAATAGAATGTCATATAAATGTTTGTTTATTCTATGTTAGACAATGCCTTCCCCAACGGATAAGCCTCTTGATCAGGACAGATTTGTGCAATTTTTTGCAAAAGGACTTCATTGAGGATATTCTTTTCTTTTTAAATTATTTACTTGTCTGTTCGACCGTTTCACAGAACATTATTCATTAAGACTTACTAAAACTTCAGAAGTTCTTACAACTTTGGTCATCGTAATGCTTTGCTTTCGTTTTGTTTAATAAAAATTCCTCCTCGTAACAATTTTGCTTTCATTTTGTGATCGACAGCTATCATGTAGAAAATGCCATCTTCCAAATCCTGTTTTCTGAGTAAGTAAAATTGGTTAAACATTAAACCTCACTAATATTTTTCTGCAATTTTTCTGGAACAAATAAACAACAAAGTCGGATTTAACGTGGGAAATTCTTTTAATATACCAAATTTGAAAACTTTGACGCAAATTCAAAATTTCACAATATGCTGCAGCAGCAAGGAAGACTCTCCGAAAGTAGAGAGACAGACTGTTATAGGACGTTACAAACACACAAACTTATAAACGTACACACAGTTAATCACGAGTTTAAAATGGTGTATAGTAGATATAAGTATGTACGTATATGTGTGTGTATATATATGTATGTGTGTGTCTGTGTGTGAGTGCTTCATTGCGATGGACAGCAGAAAAGCCACCTACCTCTTCTCTCCTGAGAGCTACGTATCCCTCATACCGATCTTTCTTTCCCATCTTCGGCGTTTTAAAAGTTACTTATGTGTATGTGCATGTGTGTGTGTATGCATGTGTCTATGTATTTACGAAAGTATGTATGCAACGTCACGCGTATTATCTATGAATGACAGCTGTATTAACGTAACATCCCACTGCCACTCCATGTTTCACAATGCTTATCTCCACTTCTCTGATATCAGCCACACTCACTATGCCACGCATTTCCCTCACACTAACAATCTTTTTACCCTTCTCATTTTATCAAATAATATCCTAACTCTCCTAGGGGACCCGTTATAGATTTTTATTGAAATCCAATTAGCTTATAATTGAACTGGATGTTAGTTTAACAAGTATGCAAAGTTTCGTCAAGATTGGTTTACTGGTGTAGGCAGCAAGATGGTAACAGTCAGATCGACAGACAAAAATTCCCATTTATGCATGAGATGTATATATATATATATATATATATATATATATATATATATATATATATATATATATATATATATATATATATATATATGTATGTATGTATGTATGTATGTATGTATGTATATATGTGTACAAATAATGCGTTATTTTTTATAGTTTTATTTTTCAAAATTATGGTAAACGAAGTTCCTTTTTTAATCTAAAATATACTCTCCTTCATTTTCTACAATGCTCTTCCATCTATCTGGTAGACTTGCAAAGCCCCTCTTCCAAAATTCATTTGTCTGTAACAAAAAATACTCCTCCAGTACTCTTCTGACCTCGTCTACAGAATTCATATTTTTTCTGTTCAAATGATTTTGGAGACTGCAGAATAAATAATAATCAAATGGGGTAATGCTTGGCAAATATTGTAGGTGGGGCATCATTTCCCATTCAAACTTCTCCAGCCTTTGGAATGTCATCCTCGCTATATGTAGCCGAGCATTATCCTGATGGAAGAACACCTTTCGTCTTGAAACCAAAGTTGGTCGTTTTTCTTCTAGCGCTGACTAAAGCCACTCAAACTGCAGTAGATCTCCTTTGTTATCATTTGGTTGGGGTTTAAAAGTTCAAAGTGAACTAAACCTTTCATATCCCACCAAACAAATAACAACACCTTACATGGGTATACACAGTTCATCACGTACACACAGTTAATCACGAGTTTAAAATGGTGTACGTATGTATTTATATATATGTATGTGTGTGTCTGTGTGTGAGTGTTTCATTGCGATGGACAGAAGAAAAGCCGCCTACCCCTTCTCTCCTGAGAGCTGCGTATCCCTCACACCCATCCATCTTTCTTTCCCATCCTCGGCGTTTTAAAAGTTACTTCCTTAGCCTGGAATACCGGTGTTTCTCTTTTCCCTACCCACAGTCTTCGGCGCTTGACATTTTTATAGAGAACCATTTCTCGTCACCAGTGACTATTCCGTTCCAAAAACGGTTCATTCGTGAGATGTGACAGCAAAGAAGAGCACACATTCACTCACTGCTCGCTGCGATTAGACTGGGAAAGTTTGTGAGGACTCATTGACCCAATTTGCTGACATTTTCGATGACAAGCAGGTGTCGATGAATGAATGAGTGACCAAATCCAAAGCTTCTCTGCTAGTTTCTCAACAGCTACAATGGGATTTTGTTCTACAAGGGTTTGCAGGACGTTCTCATCGAGCTCTACAGATCTTCCAGGACGAGACTCGTCTTCTAGGCTGTAGTTTCCGGTTTGGAAGTTTTCATTTGTTTGTAATGAATAATATCACATCGGAACAAAGCCTGGTAAAGAAATTCTTCGGATAAACGCGAAGTACTGTTTCTACGGAAGATCATAGCAGTAATCAAGCGGAGAAAATTAACTGAAACATGACACGTGAGATTACTACTTTATACGCCATGAATGGTCAAGAGACTGGTGTCAGGTATCTAAAAGAGAGAAACTATCTGGAGAAATTTCAGTGGATTTTTAAAATAAAGCATGATCTCTTTCAATTTCATGAAGAAGCTAGGTAAGATTTCTGGTATGGGTACATGAAAAGGATGACGAGTGACTTGGATCTAGAATACTCAAACTACTCTTACATCAGTGCCAGACAGCTGTGACGGGTAATCTTTGTTAAGAAAAAAATCGCTATTATTCCAACTGACAACCAAACTGGTGCATTAAAGAGGAGTCCGACCAAACCAGTGAATTCTTCTGAGAAAACCATAAACAGAATGGACTGACGCAATAAAACTGAGATGAACATGCCACCATTATATGGACAACCTGTTACTGATTATAAACAAGAAGTAGTAATGAGTTAAGAACATAAACAACTGAAAGTACAGTTTGCAAGAAAATTCAAACAAAACTTCACCATTTACATTAATAAACAAATACAGGTAAGAACAGTTACCGCATAACTTGAAAGAAAACATGTTGACCTGATGTTGTTTGTAATGAACCAAGTAACTATGAAACTGGCAAAGATCGAAAATCTCAATTTTTTAACATTAAGCTTATGTTCGTACTGTGCTGCAATTACCATTTGCCAACAGATGGGTGCAACAGAAATTGATCGTAACGAGATTTCCTTTCAGACAAATATCTGGTGGAACATTCCAATGAAAGCAATAACGAAGTGTAAGCACAACAGGCCAAATATAGGTGTGTAGGACAGGAATCAAAAGTGGTAGACTGCCCTTGGAATCAAAGGTGTTCTATCTGCAACTACACACCCTTTTCACATCCTTTATTTTTAAAACCAATCGAGTGTGATTTGAGAGAAAATTGGTTGCTATTTCTAACAAATCGAATGACCCCATAAAAACTTCCTACTAGATTAATTTAGTAGTTTGCAGAGATTATAGGCCGCTGAAGGACAGGTGTAGACCAAATGAATTAATTGTTCGTATCGTACAGTAATGTTATTGTTGCTTGATATTTGACCAAGTGTGAATTCTAGCCGTGCGCTGTTTTTCTTCGTTTACTATGTTTTCTATTTGCTGTTAATATTGCAGTAGCGCTGTATATAATTACTAGTATTTTGGTATTTAGTGTATGTGGTGTATGTTTCTGATATTCTCTTTGGTCGCTGACATGAATGGAGACGGCGAATTTGGTAGGTGCTACTGTAAGTCTGTTACTTTGGATACAGGTTTATCCATGATTAAATTCATGAGGATAGTGGTAGTGATGGTGGTGGTGGTGGTGGTGGAAAGAGTAGTGGATGCATTACTGACGAAATGGGGAAAGACAATATGATATCCATATCCAACCTAAGAGTGAGCCAATGAGGAGACACAAAGAAGGTGTTCAAACTACTAGAAATAACAGCCAAACTTTCTGAATAAACGACGCAGCGTAATCCCAGTTAAACAATGTTTCTATCTGTCTAGCGACATATATATTCTCTTTTACTCTTTTACTTGTTTCAGTCTTTGAGTGCTACTAATAGTTTCACATGTTGAGAAATACGCAAACATACTCTTCAGGCACAAACCACATTCCATGACGAACTAAAACTTTCTATCACGGATCAGTACATCATATATATATACATATACACACATACACACACACACACACACACACACACACACACACACACACACACACACACACACACACAACATATATATATATATATATATATATATATATATATATATATATATATATCATCACAGTAGAAGGAATTGACGAGAGCCCATGTACGTGTTGTCTCAATCTTCTAGAAACAGTATACATATTTTTCCTCAAATCACAACCTACTGTCTTTAAAACTGGGAAGACATAGTGGACACAAGTCCACATATACTGCCTGAAAGACAAACTTGAAAGTCATGGGTGGAAAGCTTTTGATCACATATCTGTTTGATCGGGACTGGCTTGCAGGGTAAACAACACCAACAATAACCACAATCAAAATTGTCAATATCTTCGAAAGTTTATTTTTCAAACAGATTTCACTTGCCTCGAGAGTGTATAATTGAGATAACAATTTGCGTGCAAGTGTGTACAAATGTCTACAACTTAATACATATATATGTTTCTGCGTGTGTGTGTGTGTGTGCGCGCACACACATGTGTGTATTTGTATGTAGTATGTATGTATTTGCGACATTTTCCTTAGTATTCCTATCATCACCAGCCTATTGAATCTTGACTTGTATTCCTCTGTCTCCCTCTCTCTTACTCTCTTTCCTTCTATATATGTATATATATATATATATATATATATATATATATATATATATATATATATATATATATATATATATATATATATAGGCTACCGGCGTTTTCTGTTTGTTGTTTAATCTCCACGAAAAGAATTGTGATAATTTTGCTTCAGTGTATTATTTGAATTAGAAATAATTTATTGCAATTCGCAGAATATAGAATATAGCAAAATTCTCAGTGAATGTTTTAATGACTATTATATATTTATATATTATATATATATATTCCACCTCCAGCTTTGTTTGACGTAAAGATTACTCTTGCCTCCAACGTATGAGTCCTCGAGGAAAGAAGCAGGTTTATTTCACCTGTAGTCTAGCTACCTTTGTGATTTTTTGACGAATAATGTAAAGCTAGGAGCGATAAGGATTCTGGGAATTATATCTTTTGCTGAATCCAGAAAGTATTGTAGTCGCAATAACATGGAGTTTGAAATTGTTAACAACTGATCTTTTATTGCATCGGCAAGATGGATCTGAGCTGCGAAAGAAGTGGGTGGGTGTTTTTGTCGTATGACTTAGTTAATGCTGTACATCTGCATATTCCGTTTAAATAGTCGTTCACTTGTTTTCGATCAATACCGTGTCAACGTATCAACACTGGAGAGCTGTTACAAAATCTGCGTTGATAATATTGATGGCATTGTTCTTTCTAATGAATATTCCTATTTCAAATAGTCATCCGTGAATCTGGTAGTTTTTAGAAACCTTTTTGAAGCTCATTTATCTTGGTTCATCAACTGATTATAGTGTTATACTGATAGATCCTATGTAAATTATTCCTGGTACAATATCTTTGACTTTGACATTGCTTTGGTACCGCAAATAGTTTACACGTTGATCAAACAAATAATTTTCATGTAGGCGGGCTCACATATTAATGGATAAATATAATTGTTCATGCTTCTTCAAAGATTTGACAAATTCTTAACAAGTCTTATGTTCCTTTACCCGTGTGTCACTTGGAATAGCAGGCAATGCTATTCCAAGATATCTAAAAATAACAATATCTGAAATCTTCATTTGAAATTAAAGGCTCTCCCTTCATTTTGTTTCCTTGGATATCCTGCAGAGTCTCGGCGATCCTGTTGCATCTTGCACACACCAAATGGTAGAATATCGTTCTTAGCAGTGACATTACATTTTTCTCAATAGTAGTAAATGCGAAGTTGAAAATTGCGTCTTTATGATTAACATTTATTTATACTGAGAATGTTTTTGTTTTTCTATTCGAGTCAGGTGCCTGATGTCTTCTGATAGAATTTGCCTGTAATTTTGCCATATCGCAAAATGGCCAACAGTAACAGTGAGCTCCCACACTATGTTTTTGATGAAGTCTCGCTTAGAACATACCCTTGTCTATGTGTCGCTGCACTGCTGAATTTCACTATTTCACGTCTTGGAAGGGTTTTTGACAATGATCCTGTCGACTTGGATGAACAACAATAAAAGACATTAGTCAAGGTTTCATATTGAAAAATTCCATGATGACCATCGTCAGGCCAGTTTACCCTCTACTTTGTACGTTTCTAGTACACTATATTTTTGCGTCAGATGTAGAAATATGTACATAAGTAACGGGATCTTCCAAAAGTAAAGAAAATGCAGTTTTATCTTTTGTAAGTAAATGTATTCAATAAAATATATTCTTCATCCATTTTTCAGGTAATCACTTATGTGTTAAAACGCTTCATTGCTTCAATAGGAACTACGTTAATTCATATGTTTCGTTTTTGAATTTGCTTTTGGAGAGTATATATAACTACACCACATTTCTTATATGCACAAATATCTAATTAACTTGACTAAGTGACAGAACATAACATTGATATATGTATCGTTTGTCAATAGCAGCTATAAATCATGGCTAATCGGTTGTTAATTTCAAGAACAGTCCATATTCGTCTAGTAATTGAATATAGCATTTAGTAAATTGTCTACAGTAATTACCACTGCCTCTTGGTTAGTAGCTTTTGTTCGTAATACTTGGAATTTTGATTTTTCATCAGACTCTTGTTGCCTGGTTATCCAATGTCTGACGGCATCAGCGATGAGTTGTGATTCTTGTTGTGCTTCATGATGTTGAGGTCAACACAGGGCCCTGTGTGGGACATTGCTCTCCAGTTTTTGTTGCCATTTTTTAAATGTCTTGAAGAATCACAGATAAGGTGTTATAATGTTAATTTTCTTTCTTCTGTTTTCTAATGTTATTGCCTTGAAAAAAACTGGCTTTGATGCAGATTTTAAAGTTCTGTCTTGAATATTTTTTTTTTTCTTTTGTAAACTTGCGAAGCGACAGACCGAGTAACGCTTAAGGAATTTTATAAATATTTTAGCGAAGTAACCAAGACGGCAGGTTGAGAACTGTCTGTTTACGAACGGTGATGATGTGTAAGATGGAATGTGAAAGAGAGCAAAAAAATATATGAGGAGACCGCAGCGAGAGACATGGCAATATATACCATCATACAGAAATAAAATTGAACGTAATGCAAGAATTGGTTAAAGTAAAAATGAGATTATATTGTCTCTTACCTTGTAGTCTTCTTGCTCAGGAAATGTCAAGATATGAGCAGCAATAAAAGAAAAAGAGATAGAGAAAGATGCACGTGTGTATGTATGCATATATATATATATACATACATATATACATACAAAGAGAAAGAAAGAAAGAAAGAAAGAAAGAAAGAAAGAAAGAAAGAAAGAAAGAAAGAAAGAAAGAAAGAAAGAAAGAAAGAAAGAGAGAGTGTGCGGCAAAAGATTTTCAGAACCAAATCAGAAGGGTTAGAGACATGTCGTAGAGAAAGAACCAGTATGTAAAATCAGTTTAAATTAAAAATTAAATTGTATTAAATTGCCTCTTAGATTAGTCTCGCGCACGAAATATTTAATTTAGAAAATTGAGAAACGGTAGTCTGTCAATGGGGATGATAAGAGAAAACAAGATATACATATATATATATATTATACACGTTCTTGTTTTCTTTTGTTTCAGTCATTTGATTGCGGCCATGCTGGAACACCGCGCATTAATCGAACAAATCGACCCTAGGACTTATTCTTTGTAAGCCTAGTTCTTATCGGTGTCTTTTGCCGAACCGCTAAGTTACGGGAACGTAGACACGCCACCATCGGTTGTCAAGCGATGGTGGGGGACAAACACAGACACACAAACACACACACATATACATACATACATACATACATACATACATATACATATATATATGTGTGTGTGTGTGTGTGTGTGCGTGTGTGTGTGCGTGTGTGTATACATACATATCTATATATATGTGTGTATGTGTGTGTATGCATGTATGTATGTACGTATATACATATATATATATATATATATATATATATATAGAGAGAGAGAGAGAGAGAGAGAGAGAGACAGGGGGAGAGAGAGAGAGACAGAGACAGACAGACAGAGACAGACAGACAGACAGAGACAGACAGACAGACAGAGACAGACAGACAGACAGAGACAGACAGCGATACATAGACATATATAGATATAGTTATAGTTATACACACAAACACTCAGAGAGAGAGAGAGAGAGAGAGATGTAGGTTCTTATAAACAAAACGAGAGGATTAGAAAGTATAGAAATAAACTACAAAATTATTTGAATCATTTTAACGTAAAAATTAAATTATATTTAATTGTCTGTGAGCTTATAGTCTTCTTGATCACGAAACTTTTAAGTCGGGAGTCTGACAACACTTTGTCTCTGAACGGTGTTGATAAGAGAAAATGTTTTAGAAAGAATTACATTTAAGATATTGAACGAAAAGTCGTGTTAACGAATCGACAACGTGTATGCGTTTGACCTAGCAGTCGAATTTATCGACAAAGGTCAAAAGATATAATTTAGAGAAACAATGACTACAGTTTTCTATATTTTTGTTAGCTGTTCAGTTTTTGTTGTTTGTTAGAATTTAATTCAAACACATTGGCGCTCTTATGTATAGCGAAATAGATGTTGCAGAAACCTTTGGTAAAAGATAGGCAATATTAATAATAATAATGGTTTCTGATCGAGTAAAAATGCCAGTAATTTCTAAAAGGAGTTAGTCGATACTATTACTTCTGAACCTGGTTGGCAGTTTATTTTATCGACCTTGAAAAGGTGAAAAAGAAACTCGACTTTGACGGGATCTGAAAGCAGAATCTAAAGAGGCAGAAAAAAATGCCGCATAGCATTTTGTCCAGCACCAACGATTTCGCCATCCTCCGCACTAACCACAACAAGAACAACAAATCGTAAAACAGCTAAAATCTAACCTACTTTGGGATCTAAAGGATGTTTTGATAAAAGAAAAAGCTATAGCAAGAATAGCTGGTACATGGCCAATACTGGAAAATTTGAATGGCATGGACATACTCGAAGAAAAGGCACAGCGCTGACTAAGACGCAGAGATTGAAGGGTTTTTTATTGTGGAAGAGGACAAAACTTTCCCCACTGGAAACCACTAAAGGCATATAATAAATCAGAATATTACTGCAAAATATGTGGAGGTGACGAAGAAACAACCACATTATTTCTTGTTGCGCAGCTTTAGCCAGATAATAATACATTCACAGACATGGCAAAGCTGCGACATAGATACACTTGAAACTATTCCATTTCGCTGAAATACCAACAGAAGAGACGTAGTATACATCAAAAAGATCTCCGAGAATGGCAAATGAGGCAGTTTCTTAGATGCACATACAAATACGCAGAAAGATCAAGGCTAACCGACCAGACAGTGTTGTCAAAGACGATCAAGAAAAGAGATGTCTTGTAATTGACATCTCAGTTCTAACAGACGATTATATATCTCTAAAGTAGATGGAGATATTATTCAAACATAAAGATCTAGAAATAGAGATAACTCGTATGAGGAGCCTGAAAACAGAAATAGTCTCTAAAACAAGTGTTTTGGGGAGGATAAAAAAATATGCAGACGAAATAGCAAGTTCACACTACGCAGCCCCCACCACATCTAACTCATGTATCATCTTCTTGAAGTAAATGAAATGAACAGTTAATGGTATTAACTTATAAATCTTTACATACTGTAATGCTATAGAAATTTTGCAAAATATATATTTATATGTTTTATGTAATTACATGATGTTTACAGCCTTCAAGCAAGTGACCATATTGGCTGCAGTCCAGTTATACCTGTTAAAGAATAAGAGACTAAAAAGTATATGTACACACACACACACACACACACACACACATACACACACACACACACACACACACGCACGGACGCACGCACACGCACGCACACACACACACACACACACACACACACACACAAATCTCTTTTAGCGATTTGCCACATCCATCTCGGTAGCTCAAAATGCCCATAAATATCTGTCAGTATTCCTTATTTAGCATTAGATATTGATATTACAATCTCCGTCTCCCCGTTTACGTATTTGACAATGTGTTTCGCTAAGTCTCTCTCTCCCTCCCTCTTTCTCTCCCTCTCTCTCTCTCTCTCTCTCTCTCTCTCTCTCTCAATTTATATATCTCGCTATCTCTGTCTTTTTATATCTGTCTTTTTGGCTTTATATCTAACTACTGCTCCATATCTTTGTGTATTTATCTATCTGACAGTCTGTCTGTCGTTCCGGTCGCTATTTATCTATTCATTTCACTTCCTTGTCGCGAAAGGAAGTGAGAACAAGCCACAACTCAGTCCATCGTTAGATTTCGCATCCTTGCATACATAACACATCTCACATATACCCATATAAATATACCATATATATAAGCAAAGAGCCATATATACATATATATATGTCCACACATTCATCCTTATATATACTGATGTATACATACGCATACTTAACTATATATTCTTATTTACAGATAGGAACACACACATAAACATTTCTAATGATGTACATATGTAATAGGTGTCGATATCAGAAATATTCATATTTATGAATAACAGACAAAACAATGTGAATGAACAGATTTTCTATTTCATTTCTGTTCACTTTAGATAATGTCATAACATTATCTATATCGTTCGAGGCTGTCCACAACTTTTCCAGCATTTTCTATAAGATTTTATTTAGTATTACAACTCTACACACACGCAATCACACACATATAAATGTATATACACACGCATATATATGCATGTATGTTAATATATATATATATATATATACCCGCACATATACAGACGAACATACGTGTGTGTGGGTATGTGGGTGTGGGTGGGTGCGCGCGCGTGTGTATAGAAGTGAAATCTTTAATTATCTTCAGTGTACTCATCGTATATTTTTTACTGGCGGGAAAATTTATTGCGAGTGTATAAAAATCTGGGCAACTGGCTCCTTCATGCGTAACACTTGAGTGCTGATCAGTTACGGTAAAATATTGTTTCCATACTATGCTTGGATGGATATCGCAAATCTTTCAGAGGATAGTCTTCGATGCATTTTGGGTTGTGATACACCTTCATCTCAAAAAAAAAATGGCTGACTGAAAGCTGTTCATTGGTACAAACACAGACTGGAGCAACAACGATTAGCGTAATATAAACGACAACTAAATCAATGTTTCAAAATGAAAGTAGCAGCGTAGTGACTAAGCAATGACTTCTAGTGATACACGCGTGACAAATTATCTCCCCAGAATGAAAATTGTAACTTCGATGCAACGGAAAAATGCTTTGCGATATTTCTTCTGGCTTTTTACATTCTGAGCTCATATCCCGCCGGGGTTATCTTTGCCTTTCATTTCGCTTTGATCAATAAGATAAGGTACGAATAAAGAACTGGGGCTCATTGTATCTACTAAATCCTCATTTCAAACTAATCATCATCATCACCACCATTAGAAACCTATGTTTCTGAAGTGATTACTTTAAGTTTCACTTTATCGATTATGAAGACGAATGAAGAAAGGACACAGCCTGAGAATTTATAAGAGCAACATGAACATAAATTACAGCCTTTTGCAAATTTAAAGACATATCAGAATTAATGAATTTTTTTATATACTTCCATCCATATTCTTATCCACCGGTAAAAATAGATTATTGCCCACAGTATAGATGGTGACATATCGAAAAATAACATCCAGAAATTCATCAAATCTAGAATTGCATCAACAACAACCATGTCTCATTTAATTGGTGATTAATCATATTTCGAGCTTTTTATGAATATTTTTGCATATATAGTGTCACACTACTTTCTTTTTCAATTGTCTGAATAATAGGTAACGTGAAATTCACAATAACATTTTAAGAGGCTTCTGTTTCTAATAAAATATACAAACTCTGTTTTATATGTTGATTCCGTATTTCGTTTGCAAATAAAAATAAAGTTCTTTAATAAAGCTTTGCACCTTTCTCGGTACATGATATCAATATATGTGTGGATTTATCTGTGTGCGTATATGTATGTTTGTGTATATGTTTGTATATACGTTTAAGTTTATTATTCTTCAAATATTGTACATACGTTAACGTACTTGGAACTCTGCGTTAGGGTTCAAAGAATAAGCAACAAATTGCAAAATAAATCTATGACATGTACTGAGGGCTCTTTTCTTTCCTCAATAAGAATAAACATGTGTGTATATGCATATATTCATACGTGTGTATATATATGTATATACGTGTATATTTATATATATATATACATACATATATATATGTATATGTATGCATATGTATGTATATATATATATATATATATATATATATATATATATATATATATATATATATATATATATATATATATATATATATATATATATATATATAAATATACATATATAAATATACGCATACATACATTTATATATATATATATATGTACGCGTGTTTATTTATGTTTATATATATATACTCATATATTCATATATATTTATCTGTTTGTATATGTATGTATGTATGTATGTATGTAAATGCATATGTGTATTTATGTATAGTTATAGTTATTCCGCGAAGTAGCAGTGATGTATTCTGCGAAGGCGTAAAGATACATATTTTTTTTTTAAGTGAGATAAAAATCACGCAAATCAGTAAGATTATAAGGCAATGAGGGGGCAAATAAACGAACATAGAGAGACTGAGACAAGCGAAAGCGCATGACTGTAAAAGTGTAAAAGTATAGAGCGAAAAAAATAAAAACAAACAAGTGTACAATGATGGCTAATACGCCTAAGGAAAAAAAGATAAAAATGAATTTAACGTTTTGGATGATCCCCTTTGTAAAAGAGATTAAAAAATTAAGAGAAAGGACAAAATAATACGATACCAAATTTAAGACATTTGTGTAGATAGCAGGTCAAAAGGAGAACATATATATGTGCGTATATCAGTACATACATGTACGAATGAATGTGTGTGTGTATTTTTTCGTGTGCATTTATACATATAGCAAGAGCTATAAATGTGTTCATCTTTATATATGTATATATATGATGCATGTCTCGTTTCTCTGTTTGTTTTTATCGTTGTTCGAAAAAAAGTTCGTTTTCTGTCTTCGTTTTTATGTTTTCATTTCTCATTGTGTTTAACGTTTTTTTGTGATGTCCTGTACCCATATATGCATGTATGTATACATATATATGTATATATATAATACAAAATGGGACAACAACGCAAAACATCCAGACAGTTAGGTGATACAAGAAAGGGACAACAAAACATCCAGATAGACGATACAAAGAAAACAAGGACAGGTCATCCGGAGCTTTCTTTCATCAGTCGAAATCCAGATTATCCTTGCAATTTAGGCTGGTTATACTCAATATTGCTCCAATATGGCCAGCCCCAAGGAAAAAACTAAGCTAAGAGCATTAGATTCCTTGGAAGAAAGCAGCGAATGTATACAAAAACAAGGACGGAAAAAACGAACAATGTTACACAAATTATATATATATTTATATATATACATACATATATATATATATATATATATATATATATATATATATATGTTTGTGTGTGTGTGTGTGTGTGTGTGTGTGTGTGTGTGTGTGTGTGTGTGTGTGTGTGTGGATGTATGAGTGTGTGTATATCTATGTATGTGCGTATGTATCAATATATGGTTGTCTATTCGTGGTATATATACATTCATACATACGTAAACACACAACGCATATGTGTGTTTCTATCTCTAAGTGTATAATATATATATATATATATATATATATATATATATATATATATACATGCAGGTAGGGATAAAATCGCACAAATATACTTACAAATGTACACATATATATACACAACGTATGTTTAGACAGATGTACACAGACGTATGTTTGTATACACGAATAGATAACCATATATCGATACATATGCACATATTTATTCATATATATACACACATACACACATACACACGCACACATCCACTTTATACCCTCACACATTTTCACAGATATATAATGAAACTGAATACAAAAAAAAAAAGAGGAAACGTGCAAGAAATCTCTCAACACCACCACCACCGCACAGACTGTTGCCACCCTCGCCATTAGCACCTTCGTTATCACAATATGAATAACAATGTTTTTCTTTTATAGAAGAAAACAAAGAACCACACACCAAAAAAAGTGGATGAGGAGATTTTGTATTTTGTTTCTGTTGGCTGTAGATAATATCACGGCATTTCGTAGCAGCGCAGCAATGTCGACCGAAGCAGGTTCGGACTCATTGAGTTCTGAGTTTACATCTTTTTGATGACAGCCCTTTCTTTTTTTCTTTTTCATTTCTTCGTACTTAATGCCAAAAAGCACCAGTTAAGTATTGAAATATCTATCTACCTATCTATCCATTAACTATAAAGTACAATGGAATATATCATTGATTGCTAGCAAAATATGAATTCTTCACCATATATTGAGTACATTTTTGCTTTGTTTGTAAACATAACATATACATATAGATGTATATATGAATCTATATACATATATATATATACAGTATGATATATTTGCAACAGTAGCCGAGGTTAATTGTAAAGGGTGCTGGGATTAAATGTGAGTATTGTATCCTTTTTCAGGAACAACATAAGGTACTGGTAAACAGTCAACGGTGTTCGGGAGCAAAAGGATTAAGCTTATAGTTGAGGAAAGGTTAGCCGATATGGAGGACTGGAAGCCATCTAGATAGTGGAAAAGAGTTGCCTATATCATGATGATTCGCACCAAATATCATAATGCCGACATTCACTAGCGTAGCAAGGTAAGGGAG
Organism: Octopus bimaculoides; assembly: GCF_046866305.1. Lineage (NCBI taxonomy): Eukaryota > Metazoa > Mollusca > Cephalopoda > Octopoda > Octopodidae > Octopus > Octopus bimaculoides. The sequence goes on along the minus strand of NC_142929.1, from coordinate 63,034,747 downwards.
GCTGCCCCGGGCGGTACTTCTAAAGGCGCGGCACTTTTAGGTCTGCTGTAGGCAATATGTATTTTTTGGGGAGTCTGGGGCAGCAAACGGGAGGGCTGCCCCGGACGGCACACACTCTAGCCACGCTAGTGGCGACATTGTAATGTTGTTCAATGCTCTGTGAACACTGTAAAAGCTGTAAGACGTGAAATGGATTGCTGCGATGGAAACTACGATGTCGTGGTCAAGCGGAAGGGATGCATCAGGAGTTCTGGCTATATCCTCACGCTGGAATGCACCCCCACATCTTTGAACATGACCTTAGGCTCAGTTCAGACGGCTATATAAAGCTTCCGGTGGCTGTGGTCTATCCCTGGGTGAAGAAGGTTTCTGCTGGAAGGCAATATGTGTGGCAACAGGATTTACTCTCTGCCATACCTACGGAAAAAGTCAGTGTGCTTGTCGGAGAATTTCACCAGCATCAATTTCTGGCCTCCTAATTCCCTCAATTGTAATCCCATGGATTACTATGTGTGGTTGAATTAAAGATACATACTGTTCTGCCTTCAACACGAAGGCCGAGCTGGAGACCAAGATCAAGGAGGTATTCGGCGATCTTCCCGGGGCCACAGTTAGGAACGCATGCGCCAGTTTCCGGAGCCGTCTTGAGGTCCTGGTAGAAGCTGAGGGCGGCCACTTTCAGTAAGCTGTTGTCCCAGTCATAATGTAGTTGGTATTTTTTTTTTCTTTTTGGATCGAATATTGTACTTTCTCTTTCTCTTATGTCGAATTTAACCCGAAGGCCCTGTGTTTATATAAATTAATATAAACAGCTACGCGCAATGTGATACCATACAAGAGAAGTATAATTGTCACTAAATGCGACTAAAGGTGTCAGGACACCTACATTGCTAGAAACAAGAGCTAAAATAGTATAATGATGTAAGAAAAACACAAAAATTGTATACATATATGCTCATAGTAACTGCAATCGCCAGAACACCGATCGAGAATTCCTCATACTTAACATTAAGTTCTGGGCGATTGCAGTCCCTATAGGCATATATGTATACAATTGTGTCATTTTCCTACAACATGAGAGCGACTCCACTTGCATCTAATAAGGAGGACTGCTTCACCGACCTGGACCGCCGACCATCCCTGTGGACGCCAGCTCCTGGCCAGTTCCAAGCAGTCGATCTTTTTGCGGGCGCCTGCCAGCGCGTTGTGGACCGGTTTAACTTTTCCAGGCGCCCCCGTCATCTGAACATCTCCCCAGCCGAACTCTTGCCCTTCGATGTCTCCCGACGCCGCACTGACATCATCATAAAACCGGCTGACAAGGGTGGTGCCGTGGTGCTGTGGCGCGTGGACCTCTACAAAGCAGAAGCTCTCCGCCAACTTCAAGACACCTCCTTCTACTGCCCTCTACCTTCTGACCTCACACCCAGGTACCAATGGACTGTGTCCTCCCTTATCCATGACCTCATCCCCTCCTTCCGTCTTCTCCCCACCGCCACCAACCTCATTGTCCGCACCCTCGCACCCCCACTATTTACTTCCTCCCCAAAATCCACAAATCTGACAAGCCTGGCCGCCCCATCGTCTCCGCCTGCAACTGCCCCACCGAACTCATCTCCAGATATCTTGACCATGTACTTGCCCCCTAGTGGCTTCCCCCCTCTCACATCCATGACACCAACCATGCCCTTCGTTTGTTCAACCCTTTCTCCTTCCCTCCTGGCCCCTCTAAACTTCTCTTCACTCTCGACATCCAGAGCATTTACACGGTGATGCCTCACCACGAGGGGCTACGCTCACTCCAACATTTCCTTGACCTTCGACCCAAGCCCCAACCTGACACATCCGCACTCGTTCGTCTGGCCGAACTTGTCCTCTCACTCAACTGCTTCTCGTTCGCTGGTGATTTTTACCAGCATTGCTCGGGAGTGACCATGGGAACGATTCGTTGGCTACGTTGAGGCCCAAATATTCTCAAGTTTCACTGGTTCCACTCCCGAACTATACGGCCGTTATATTGACAACTGTATCGGTGCGGCCTCACTCTCCCGCGAACATCTAGACTCTTTCCTCTCTTTTGTCAAATGTTTCCATCCTGCCCTCCACTTCTCCTGCACTATCTCTGACACCTCTGTCTCCTTTCTTGACATTTCGGTCAGCATTCATCACTCCACTCTCACCACCTCCATCCACTACAAACACACAGACTCACACTCATACCTCAACTTCTCCTCCTCCCATCCTAAACACACCAAGCTTTCCATCCCCTATTCCCAATTCCTCCGTCTACGCAGGCTCTGTAGTGACGACCATGACTTTGAGACTCAGTCGCAACTCATGGATCGCCACTTCATCGTACGCGGATATCCCCCTCACCACTATCCACACTGCCCTTGCCAGAGCACGTTCCGTAGACCATGCATCTGCTCTCTCCCCTGAACCCGCCCCGCCGTCTCCTGTCTCCCATTTCCCCTCACCTACCACCACCCCCCACCTTTCCAACGATTATTTTCGTCACTTGTACGGGGTTTCGGGATTTTTATTCATTTGCTCGCTTTTACCCTTGTGTTTAAGTGAAAATTTGTAGCTTGGTCATTTTGACTGCTATATTTAGCATGCCGGTCCTGCTTGTTAGTATCCTTTATTAATTGATATATTGTGTTGTCCGGAAATTTCGTTCTGATTTTTAAAGGAAAGAAAAAGGTCAATAAATACTTGCCATTACATTTCTAATCAACCAAATATGAACCATTTTGTTGCACAATGCGTCTTCATCTTTCCTTTAACTTGAGAATACCCTCTTCCCAGGATTGAGGTGGTCTCATGGCAAATAAGTCGAAAGGTAAGCTACTATAAATCGGCACGAACTTTTCGGACAACCCAATGTATATATATATATATATATATATATATATATATATATATATATATATATATATATATATATATACATATATATACACATACATATATACATTCATACATACGTATATATATATATATATATATATATATATATATATATATATATATATATATATATATATAATGAAGTAGAGAAATTTGAAAAGACAACAGGAAACCAGTTATTTCTCAAAATACAATGTTTATATACCAAAAAGATGTTATAACATTTTTCTGACATAATTTAAATATATACTTTAACCATGTAACACAAGCCTTCTGTAGTTTTTTCACTCTTATTATCTTTTATACATCCAACCACGTGCTTTCACATACCAACTTTCTCACCTATATATATATATATATATATATATATATATACATACACGTACATATATCCATGTTCGGGTGTATGTATGTATGTATGCATGTATGTATATGCTAGTATCCGTGTGCCCTCAAAAATGATATTTTAAAAGTCATAAGCCGAAACTGCTATCTAATAAGCGTATCGACATTACATACATTTCGTATATTTGATATAGACTTGTTACAAAACATCTTATATTGTCAGGTTAGTCTCTGATCAGAGTTAACTTACCAAAAGTAGTATATTATATCAATAATCAATATCGCATATATTCTATATATATATATATTAATATAAATGCCATTATGACATGCCCACTATATATTACTGGGAAACCAACATTACATTATATAATTTTATTCAATATCGGTTCATTGCATATATTTCCTATGGTTAATATGAGTAAGTTTCCATTTAAAATATATATTACAATCTTCATGTACTAAAATATCCCCTTTCGTAATGTACATATATATTGAACATTCCAAACATCGTATATAAACATTGTACCCTGTATCATACATTGCTAGAAATAATTTACACGGAACTTCATTGAGATTTTTCTTTCGTGTTTTTATTTGTTTTTTTGTTTTTTTGTTTTTTTCTTCATGAACATCAGTTGAATGACACATTAAACTGAAAACGGTGGTGAAGCCCTTTGTCAGGTTCCCATCTATGGGCCAAATTGATTTCCCAGCGGTAGAAGGGCTCTTGGTATTCTTGACAAGCCGTGGGGAAGGTTTCTCTTCTACAAGAAAGATATTCTGATACGAAACTTTCAATCAAAATAATGCCAGTCATCTTGCACTGCTTGTCACTGGAACCTTCTATGGCGGTCGAGACAGTGGCAAAATTGTTGTACAAGCTTTTGTCATGTAAATCCAATGGTGCATTATCATTAATGCGAGACGCGGCCATCATCTGACAAGAAGCGGTAATCATCATATGTATACATGTGTGTGTGTGTGTGTGTGTGTGTGTGTGTGTGTGTGTGTGTGTGTGTGAGTGCGTGTGCGTGTGCATGTGTATGTGCGTGTGCATGTGTATGTGCGTGTGCATTTCAATGTATTGATCCCGGGAAAATTTTCAATGTATATTACTAGATATTAAACAATAATAAATAAAGATATGCTTTTGTATCTGGTTTGCAAGATTCTTAATGTGAATTCGTGTGTTGAAAGAAATTTTGTTGTGTCTAGGGAGAGTCATTATGCCAATATTATTAGTCCGTTACGGAGGCCTCCGTAGACCTCCGTAACGGACTGAGTCATAAGTCATTTAAGTCGCAAGTTGCAATGAAAGAGCTTTGACAAACAAAAACAAAACAAATGATTCACTATTTAAGCAAATTATACAAACAACCGACTAGTTAATTGGATATTTAACCAACTGACTGATAATAAAAGAGTGAAATTGAACCAGTGCGTGTGTTAATAATATTGGCATAATGACTCACCCTAGACACAACAAAATAAAAATATGACTCTACGTTTCTCTTACACCAAGCCCGTTGGTGAAGAGAGAATACTTAATTCCCATTCCCTGGTAGACTTTTTAACAAGTAAAAGAGTGTCCGGAGAAATTGTATAGTTTAAGATTGAGCTGTTACCCGATATAGAGCGATTATTTCTATTTTCACTCACCACATTCTGGTTAGCTTTATTTGTAGATCATCATACTGATATCTCCATTTATGTGAGATATACATTATTGTCTGTTGGAAGTGATACTTCGATTAGCTGGCACATCCTTTCATGGCGGTCGTTGACAATAATATCCGGTTGATTAACCTTGATTTTCCTGTCTGTGTTGGTTGGTCGCTGTTTCAATTGAAATATTTTTAGTTATACGTTTACATCCTCTCTTCTCTGTTGGCATTTCATGACACAGGCATGAAATCTTAAGGTCAGTCATACTTATACATATATTCCTCTTTGGTTAAGCTTGAAACAATATGGTTAATTGCTTCTTCCCGATCTCCAGATATTCTTAAGTTCCTTAATGTACATGCATTTAAGGGTTTCTAACATATATTTAAGTGTTTCTAATACATTACGTGTATTTAAAGGTTTCTAATATGAAACAAACAAAAATCCTTCATCCTCAGTTCTGCACGTCTCAACCAATTTTGCGAACATTTTGTGCCTATTTCCATCTTATTCCAGTTTTGCAAATATTGATCATGAAGAACTTTTCTTAATGTTTCTTTCGTATGATATTCTGTAGACAACTATTTAGTTTAACATTTTCACTGTCTCTGTTGTAGTATCTCATTTCTCCTTGTAACTGTCTTGTATTTCAGATGCTTGAAGCTATCAAACAAATTTTGTTGTATTGTTCGTGTTTTGTTGTTATTTATATTAGTTTTCCATTACTCTTACAATTTAACTGTGAATATTTAATTCGTGGTAAATATTATCTCTCTAGGTCAGATTTCGTAGTGTCATTATTCTTCTTGTTTTTCTGTCTAGTCTTGCTAGTTTGCTTAAAGTCCAATAGAGAATATGGTAACTAATTTATTACTGAAGCAGAAAGAGAAGAGTATTGGCGCCTATTACTTTTTCTAATTCTTTTTCTTTTATTCTTTGCATTTATCTCTGTTTTAAGTGTTAATCTAATGCGTCTATAATCTTCCTTCCTAAAGCCTTCTTTCATTTGTGTGCCTAATACTCTATGTAGTTCATTGATTCCTAATGTCTGTTTTGTTCAAAGAGTCGTTGTTACTGACGGATTATTAGCTATTATCGAAGATCTCGTTTCAGGTGTTCTTTGATTTCAGATACTTCATATATCTGTAGAAGTTCTTTCTCTCTCTCTCTCTCTCTCTCTCTCTCTCTCTCTCTCTCTCTCTCTCTCTCTCTCTCTCTCTCTCTCTCTCATTTGTTCAGCTATGTCTATTTGTTATTTATTTCATTAAAGATTAAGAGATCTTTGGTTTATTTTCTATCTTTTTTGCTCTTTATTTGTTCACCATGTTATTTGCTTACGTTCTGATATTCCTACATGAGCAGACCTGATACAGTGTCTACTCTCCTTTATAGCTACAGTCGTTGCAACGTATATTATTTTCTTTAACCTGATGATATTGATATCTCTGTTTTCATCATGAGCTCTGTGATGTTCAGATTTGCGTTTTTTACTGTTATTGTTAGTTGAGTTGGGGGGGAGTTACTTTCATTATTCATAATTCTTTCATTATTTCCACCTTTATATTGTTAGGTGCATGATTTTTACATTCAGAATCCCCTATTCTTAAGTCGTCCTCGTATTCCATTTTTATTTATACATTTTCGGGACATTACAGTTCGGTTACTATTACTCAAGATTCAGTAAGTATTCTAGGGTTTACTTTGCTATATACTTTGTTCTACACGTATTAAGACTATTTTCGTGATTAACATTTAAATGCTTTTAGTTTCGTTGTTCGTTTTGTGTACGTTATTTGTGTTTTTGTTCTTTTTAAGTGTTCGGTTTCGATGTCTAATCATTTCAAAAAGTATCATTTACTAGTCTGCCAGCTCTAACGCTTCGCTTGGATCCAGGTTATTTCCCCTCCAAATTTTTATACCACTGTATTCTTGTAGTTTTGCTTTAGTGGATAGAGCGTAACTGGAAAAATAGGCGTATAACAAAGAACTGCAAACTTCTCGCGTACATTTATGCTGATTTCCCTTCTTTTTACGAGACTTGAAGAATATAGTCTGACACATTATTTAGATCGTCATCATTTTCATCGACCACCGATATTTTGTTGTTTTGATTTTTTCTGATGATATCGGGGTTTTGCAAGCATCATTTTCACAGTGTTTACGCATCAAATTAAGAGTACACATTTCCTTACTATTACTGACCCTGGGTTAATACAGTTTTAGATATATCTACACAAGCGTGCCCTCATTCCACTCTGTTTCCTTATAACTTTAAAAAACTGGATAGTCTTTTAATGAAATTTTCGACAAATACTTTTCAGGTTGTGCAGATAACGATTATACTAGGATTTGTGAAATTTTCTTTCTTTTTTTTTTTTTTTTTTTTGAGGGGTTGATTAGAGGTGTTTCAGAAAATTCATAAGAGTCGACTTTGTTTTCTCATAACTTTCAGCAAATGGATATTTTGAAATAAAATTTTCTACGAATACCTTTCAGGTGGTGTAGATTACGACTATGTTTGAAGTTAATGTGAAAACGTTGGACGGCGAGTACACATATGTACAGGCACACATTACATGTCTATAAAATTGGACTTGAAATTTTGAACAGTGGGGTAAACTTGTGTAGGTATGCGCAGTTTTATTGAATTATTTAACATTTTTGTAGTCTGCGGATGGAAATCATTCAGTCGATGGTTTAAGCTATGCTCCGATGATTTGTTCATACGTGTCATCAGATCACCGACCACTATGAATATTTGTAATACATTAACTATATGATGTAATAATCAATAGATAATATAAGTATTACTTGCACAGCGATGCTTTAACATTTTCGTGGGGGAAGAGATTTCTCAATTTGATTTGTTTGATTTAATCGTCGTAGTTCAATTTTTTTTTTTTTTTGAGCAGTTAACAAGCACTCTCATAACAACGCCTCAGTGTTTTATCCTTTTTCTTATTGCTGTTGTGGCTGTTATTGCTGTTGTGGTTGCTGCTGCTGCTGCTGTTGTTGTTGTTGTTGTTGTTAGATTGACAAAATGTTTAGACAATCGGGCAAATTGCCTTGCAGTATTTCTCTCGGCTCATTACATTCAGATTTCAAGTCTCACCGATGTAAACTTTTCCTTTCACTCGTTCCGGGTTGATAAACTAAAGTATAAATCCAGTACTAGGGTTGATAGTCTCGACTCGCGATCGAATCCAGACACTCGGTTAAGATCCTAGTACACTCTTTTATCAATGCAATCATGGATACGCTTTTTGTGTTAACACATTGCATTAACTTAAGAGATGGTTAATACTTAGTGGTATCTCGTCTGTCTTTACATTCTAAGTTCAACTGCCGTCAGGATCGACTTTCATCTTTTCGAGATCAATGAAACAAGTACCAGTTAAGCACTGGTGTTGCTGTAATTGACTTAACCTCCGAAATTGCTAACCTTGTGTCCAAATTTGAAACCTAGACTGACATTCAAAGATTCTGCAAAAAGGAACATGAAGTGGAAACAAATTGATCATAATAAATGGTAAAACCAAGCGAAAAACCGACCAGTATGAGGAAAGCTTATCAAGTCATGCCAAAGCTATGAACCGCCATAGTCGCGACGATTGACTGCAGATAATACAGAGGATTGGCATAAATCATTAGACCGTCAGATAAAATGCTTTACAGTAACTATTCCGGCTGTATACGTTCTGTGATCAAATTCCACTGCGATCGATTCTGCTGTTCATCCGTCTGAGGCTGATCGATGGTATTAAAAAACTCCCTTCTCTCAAGATTGCTGGTTTGAGCCAAAATCAGAAAAGAATATTATTTATAGCTGAATGCAACAGCACGTTCCTGCCTACCTTTTCTATAACGCAAAGGAGAAAGAAAAAGAGGAAGCCAGAGAAAACTAGAAGAGAAAGAGAGAGCAAGGGAAAAGAGAAGAGAAAGACAGAGGAAATAAGAAAGAGGAAGAAAGATGTTATTATTAAATGGTGATGGTGGCGACTTTGATTATGTATATTGGTGCTTATGAGTTTATGATGGCTGTTGTTTGTACCTTATTGGTAGTCATAGTACCCGTGTGGTAGTGGCGACGATGACATTGCACGATGACAATCACTTGCACTGAGACGCAGGCGTTAAACCACATAGTAATTTTTTTCTTTAAAATTTCAGTTCACAGAAATAAGTAAATTGCTCGCCGCCTTCAACTCTTTACAACTTACAAAATCTACCATCACCAACTCCATTAACTAACACCAGCCAATATCAACACCACTATTACTACAGTTCTCAGCATACATAGATACATACATTATATATATATATATATATATATATAAACATACCTATATTTTTCTAAGCATGCAGAGGTATATGTATATATGTATGTATGTATGTATGTATGTATGTATGTATGTATGTATGTATTATGCGTGTGTTTACACATCTATAGAGACTCGTTGGCATTTCTCCTTTGCACCTTTTTTCTTCCACTTTTCATTGACATCACCTCAGCTAACACCTTTTACAACCTTCTCTTGCATATCTTCTTCACCCCTTCTTTCTTTCTGTATCTATCGATCTATTTAGCTCACCTGCCGTTCGCCGTCGTCTCTACTATCACAATAATTACTGAAGTTTTCAGTAGAATAATTTCCATGCGCTTCTCTATTAATTTTTAATATCATCATACCAATGGATTGACATTAAAGCGTCAGAAAAAATTGTTTAGCAGTATTTCTTCCGGCACTTTATGTTCTGAGTTCAAATGCTTCCAAGATCAACTGTATCTTTCGTTCCTTTGTAGTCAATAAAATAAAACAAATCCTGTAGTGGTGTCTATAGTATCGACTAAACCCGGCTCTTCAAATTTGCTGGCGTTGCGCCTAAATTAGAAGCCATTAATATAATAACGATAATTATTAGTATTAGTATTATTATTAGTATTATTATTTAAGACGTCGCACAGTATCCAATATCGTAATGTTGTTGATTGAGATATATTTGTCTACCGTTTGTACTGTCTATCAAGTCACAACAAAGAGATCAAACAAACAGTAATTTACGAAATATGCGTACAGTTCCAAGCAATGACGATTTTTGCAATACACCTAGATTGTAGGCTATTTCTAAAGTTTCCAGATTTTTCTTCAGGTTGGGTGGTATTGAACGCAATGCTCCGATGACAATAGGGACAATCTTTATATTTGAATCTCGTAACTGTCACATCTTAGCGATCTCAATTCTCAAGTCTCAATATTTATCAATATTTTCTCTTTCTTTCGTGATAATACGTTGATCTGGCACTGCATGTCGATTGCTAGGCATTCTTGTTTGTCCCTCCTAAAAGTTACTATGTCTGGCCTTCGGTGCTCTAACACCTTGTCTGTCTAGAAATCAAAGTCCCAGAGGACTGTTGCCTTCCTCTTTTCGTCCAT
>NC_142929.1:63006889-63019389 GCF_046866305.1 Octopus bimaculoides | reverse complement strand
TATATATATATATATATATATATATATATATATATATATATATATATATATATATATATAAACGAAGGGCTTCCTCCAGTTTCCGTCTAGAAATTTTTCCTTTCATCATCTTCAATGTAAAGCATAGTAACATGCTGTGAAGGTTCACATCTCGTTTAAACGTTCGTATTCTATACTATTTCTCATACCATCATATGTTAGCGCGTGTTTTTATATTTTATATCTCAATGATACAGCTCAATTATATTTACGTTATTAGCAATTTTAAGTCAAGGTTAAGTGCTTTAAAGTTATGTATAAACCATAAGTGTACAGGCGAAATGAAATTAAATAGAAACCTTTTACAGATGCTCTTTTTCTCCTAATCTGGGTATATTCAGTAACGACTTTTCACCCGAGAAATTAATAGCTGGCCTGGCTTTGTTTGACATGAAGGAAATCAAAATATGTTATGCAGTAGAACTTTTCTACTACGCATCCTGGTCCATCACCAACGAACAGCTGAAGGATTTCTACAATCAGAAACGGCGTTTATTACAATTTTTGATTATAAATAGCCTTTTAATGTGGTTTGAAGTTGGGTCGAAAATCGGCTCGTATATACAAATATTAAAAGGTCCTTCACAAAATATAGGACATTAACAAGTAATGTTAGATATTTAGTGGCAGACATTGTAAAATTTCTATACGCGAGCCGATTTTTCCGTAATAAGCGGACATACAGAAGACAATTTAATTATCATTACTCCAATATATTTACTCTAATTTCCTCCTTCACATAGTAATAAAGAGGTCATGTATCATACAAGCGATTTCATTCCTGCCTTCAGGAAATTCACTATAGTAATAATTTTCTTTAGTATTAGTTCTTGATCCCTTTTGTACGCGTAGCCTTTTCTATATTCATGGAACTAATACTTTTGTAACGGGACAGCTTCCACCAATACTGTATGCTCTGTACATTTAATAAACTGATATGTGCATCGAAACAGACTTTGATGTTTTCTGGGTTCTGGCTGTTTTCTAATCTATCTACCCATCTAACAATCAATCAATCAATCAATCAATCAATCTATGTATCTATCTATCTCTCTATCTTCTCTCTCTGTATGTATATAATATAAATAATTTATATGCATATATATATATATATATATATACAGAGTGAGTACATTTAAACACATAAGAAGTATCCATCAAAGGATTCCTTGCACGCTAGAAGGAACAGCTAAAATCCAAACTACTATTAGGGATAAATTTCGAAGGGAATATGTTTAAATGTGCACTGTATTTATATGAATAATATATAGTCTATTGACTAAATTTTTTTACACGCTAGGCCACTGGTGGTAGAAATTTCTAATATTTCTTATTACTCTGATATCATTAATTATATATATATATATATATATATATATATATATATATATATATATATATATATATAATTAATATATGCTTATATATATATGCATATATGGGTACAGGACATCACCAACAGTAAACAACATGAAATATGAAGACAAATGAGTTCAATACGCAAACAATGAGAGAAACAAATGGAAAACAGGACCAGTAACATAAAGAACGACCTTTCATCAATTGTCGGCTGTCTATCTACTCCTCATTTCGAGCAATGCCACGCAATTCCTTCAAAGGTGTGTTTAAAACATCCAATTCACTGGCACGTCAGATGAATACCACATAAATATGGGTATAATGCAAATTACAAACAATAAATTAAATAGAGAGATACAATTGACAATCGAATAATTTATTCATATTATAATATAACATAATATACTATGAATATGATATAATTAATATTGAATATTTTTTAAACTATATCTTTTGTGTTGTTGAAACGTTAAGGCTCGCGTTCTTAATACATAGGCATTTTAATTAATGTTTTTACAATCCAGCCGACCTTTCACACGGAATTTCGTTTATCTATAAACCTATAGTCCGAAGAGACTTATATAAGTGGATATGTATTGCTTATAAATTAAATAATGTAGATGCCAGACCAGCAAGGAGAAGCAGCTGACCTCCCCTGTTCGAAGGTTATAAAGGACACAGGTACGTGTGTCACATAGCTAGCTAGAGGCGATGGCCTCTTGGAGCTAATCAACGGCAGCATTCGTCCTATTTTTTGGACTGCCATGTTGGCTTGTCGATAACTATAAATAATGTATATAAGTCGAAACAAATTATTGGCTATTTTGGCTTTTTAATGATTCTTTATGCTATCTAATATCATATTATATTTATAGTATATTATGTTTTATTATAACACAAATAAGTTATTTGATTATCAATTGAATCTCTGTATTTACTTTATTGCTTATACACACCTACACGCACTCTCACACATAAACACACAAATACGCATATATATATATATATATATATATATATATATATATATATATATATATATATATATATATATATAGTTGAAGATCATAGAAAAACAAAAGACAAAGACAGGTGTATGAACAACAGAGGGTGGAAAAACTTGTAGATTTCAGCGATATATATATATATATATATATATATATATATATATATATATATATATATATTGATAGAAAATGACTTCGATATTATGTAAATAGAGGAATTTACCTGTCAATATAATATGTGACACTTATTCGGTAGCCATGATAAAACTCCGAGTTTCGGATGCCGGGGTGGGAACCCACGCCTCCATCTCTTCAGTTATCTGGCCATTGAAAATTCCTGTGAAAAATGACCTTTGTTTAACGGTCACTTTTCACAGGAATTTTCAATGGCCGGATAACTGAAGAGATGGCGGCGTGGGTTCTCACCCCGGCATCCGAAACTCGGAGTTTTATCATGGCTACCGAATAAGTGTCACATATTTTTACAGGTGTATATATATATATCGTAGGACTCTGAGCAGGTATCACTATAATAACTTTCTGTCATGATTAATACGACGATAGTCTAAGAAAATGTTAAAAATTATGTTATACAATATCGAAATTCCTTTGAACAACTTTTATTGTAAGGAAGGTGGGTATTACGATGGATCCTAATAGGTGCCTTATGAATACATATGAACATTGTACAGACCGGGCCGAAGGTCGGGAGGCCCGCTAGTATATAGTATATAGTATACATATATATACTCTCTTTAATCTTTTACTCTTTTACTTGTTTCAGTCATTTGATTGCGACCATGCTGGAGCACCGCCTTTAGTCGAACAAATCGACTCCAGGACTTATTCTTTGTAAGCCTAGTACTTATTCTATTGATCTCTTTTGCCGAACCGCTAAGTTACGGGCACATAAACACACCAGTTTCGATTGTCAAACACAGACACACAAACATACACACACACACACACACACACACACACATATATATATATATATATATATATATATATATATATATATATATATATATATATATATATATACGACGGGATTCTTTCAGTTTCCGTCTACCAAATCCACTCACAAGGCTTTGGTCGGCCCTAGGCTATAGTAGAAGACACTTGCCCAAGGTGCCACGCAGTGGGACTGAGCCCAGAACCATGTGGTTGGTAGGCAAGCAGCATCGTTTCCTGTCGGCCTTGACACATTTCCTGTGTCCTTATGTTTACAAAGGGGAGACAAGCACCTCCACCTAGCTAAGCCTGCATCCAGAGACTAGTTTCTGAGTCTTTGCTCGTCATCAGTCTGGAGTAGCATGGCTTGCTAATTGGAGATGGCTGTCAAGCTCGTGCTGCTTCCTAGGGGTAAATAGCAGTAGTATTATTCCTTTCATGGGACTGTCACATTAAGTTGACAGCATGCAACTACTTTATCATATCACTACTTCATAAATCTCTCTGAGAGATTTAGAAATGTATTATTTCTATTTTTGAAATCAGTGAATGTATTTCACTAGAATTATTATATGTTTACAAGAGCTTGACAGGCATATCCGACTAGCAAGCCATGCTACTCCAGACTGATGACGAGAATAGACTCAGAAACTAGTCTCTGGATGCAGGCTTAACTATGTAGAGTTGCTTGTCTCCCCCTTGTAAACATAAGGACACGGGAAATGTGTCAAGGCCGACAGGAAGCGGTACTGCTTCTTAGGGCTAAATAGAAGTAGTACTATTCCCTTCATGGGACTGTCACAGTAAGTTGACAGCATACAACTATCTTATCGTATCGCTACTGCATAAATCTCTCTGAGAGATTTAGAAATGTATTATTTCTATATGTGTGTGTATGTGTTATTATTATTGTTGTTGTTGTTGTTATTATTATTATTATTATTATTATTATTATTATTATTATTATTATTATTATTATTATCATTATTATTATTATTATCATTATAATTATTCAATCTAAGGAAAAAACAATTTCCTTTAAAGGGATGGAGAACGTCCAATTTTTATTCGTTCTTCAGTTTAATACCACAATATAGTAGAGAAAAAAATCAAAACTTAAACTGGTGTAATTTCAATATATAAATAATAAAGGAAATAGAGAAATACGATTGACATATTATAAATTTATTAACATTGTAATATAGTATAATTATGCTATACAAAGATATAATATAATGTAATATAACAAATAATAAAAGCAAATATATATCTCGCAATTTGTTTCGATTCATACACACCAGTGAATTAATAAAAAAAAATCCACATTTATGTATATGAATCTCGTCAGGGTAATATTTTTCTAAAAAAGTAGACTGAATTTTCATGCAAGGACTAGGAAATCATAAAATAGAATGATCTAAAATGTACCTCTGTTAACAAGCGTGAGCGTTGATAGTTTTGAAATACAATAAATATAATTTTTAAAAAATTCAAATCGATATAATAAATGAAATAAACAAAACAATTACAACGCTCATAAAATGTTCTTATGCATCTTTAATAATATTACTCTAAAGATATTTTAATCTAAAATAATTATTGCCAATTTTTATTATATAAATTCTATATAATAAAATCTATAAAATATGTTAAGAATTTATGGTGGAGTAGGAAATATATTTTTTGAAATTTCTATAAAATATTATGAAAGAATAAATAAGGATATATTTTATTCATACACGAAATTCATTAAAAAAGGTTTTAATCAACGATTCATTAATTCAAAAGTTTCCTCTAAATACGCCGATGTTAAACAAATGTATACATTTACGTTTATTATGAACTATACAATTCCTTACATAAAAATGGTAATAATATATAATTAAATAAATTAATTATCAGAATTTTACTTACTTTTACAGAAGAAAATAAATTAGAGTAAGCCAATAGTTTTATATTTCCATGATTTTATGTGCATATAAGTTCGAAAGGACGTAATATCATGATATATACTAAATATTATAAGGACTACAAGAAATATTCATATACTATTTTACTATCTTACTTGTTTCAATCATTTGAATGCGGCCATGCTGGAGCACCGCCTTTTAGTCGAGCAAATCGACCTCAGGACTTATTCTTCGGAAGCCTAGTACTTATTCTCTCGACCTCTTTTGCCGAACCGCTAAGTTACGGGGACGTAAACACACCAGCATCGGTTGTCAAGCGATGTTGGGGGGTCAAACACAGATACAAACACACATACATATATATATATACATATATACATATATACGACGGGCTTCTTTCAGTTTCCGTCTACCAAATCCACTCACAAGGCTTTGGTCTGCCCGAGGCTATAGTAGAAGACACTTGCCCAAGGTGCCACGCAGTGGGAATGAACCCGGAACCATGTGGTTGGTAAGCAAGCTACTTACCACACAGCCATATATGAATAATAATTCAAAAAATTTTGTAATTATATTTAAGAATTATTCTAATCTATTTATGCGTACTAATATAAGCATTATACGTCTTCTGTCTCTTCTGCCCCCTCTGCGTCGCTTGTTTTTTCTCACTTACCCCGTTTCTATCTGTCTCACGTATGAGCATTACGAGAGATGCCGATATGTGCCTTATGCATAGGTTTGAGCATCGCACAGACCGAGCCGAAGGCCGGGAGACCGGATAGTATATATATATATATATATATATATATATATATATATATATAGATAAGGTAAGAGAAGAAATGGGGCAACATGTAACAATTTGAAGTTGATCAGGAATATTGAATGATCATAGTTTAATTATGGCTAAGATAATATTTACAGCTGTTTCTGTTATTTTTTTTTTAGGTAAACTTGCGTTTATCTCGTTCCATGTAACAAACATTATCAGAATGATTTGTAATTTTCGAGAGGAATATTGACAGGAGAGAAAGGAAGAAACGGAAGAGAAAAAGGAAAGATAAAAAAAACACTGGTATTAATTATTGATTTAATAATTTTTACCCTGTATTTATATAGTTAAATATTGAAATTCTTAGGTTGGATAATATACGGTGAATTTATTCACTGCTGCACTACTCTGAGTCTGTACGTTGCTTGGCGGCGATTTGAATTCTTTTTACATAAAGATGGAACTAAGTGCGCACGTGTATACTTTGTGTTTTCGGTACGTATTATAGTTTCATAATTAGGCATTTTCCAGTGACCTTACTGACGAGCCACGGATGGTTAATTAATCAGTTGATTGATTAATTAATTGATTTATTTGATCATTAGTGGCGAAAGTCATGGGTGTAGGGTTAACTGAATTTTTATTTCAGGCTACATGCAATGTAAGAATATCTTTCGTGTTTTGGGTTTTGACTGCCTTTTCTAGCATGTAAGAAATCCACATGGTGGTCTCCTCTCCGTGTATAAATTCTTATACATTATTATGTGATAAAATATCTATGTCTTCTGACTTTTTATTACGCATGCTAACCACTTGTAATAATCATTAATTATTGATTTAATAATTTTTGTATTGTATTTATAGTCATTTATATATACCGGAGTAAGCACATGAAATGTGCAACAAGGTGGAAAAAGGAGTACTCAAATACTAGAGGTAGAGTAATATGCTTTATTTAAAAGCAGCAGAAATATCACAAAGACTGTTACTCAGAGTTTCACGTGATGATGATGATGATGATGACGACGACGACAACGACGATGATGATGACGACGACGGCGACGGTGATGATGACCGTCATCATCACCACTATAGCATTTTCCCCTCAGAATCTTCCTGGTCTGTGTGTATGTATGCATGTATGTATGTATGTATGTATGTATGTATGTATGTGCATGTGCATGATTTCACTTTGAGTTTTATCACAAAATATCACAAAACTATTACTCATGGTTAAATACATACATACATACATACATACATACATACATACATAGGAATATTCGGTTTCATGAAGAAAAAGAAAAAGAAACTGGCACGGCTTCTCCAAATCCAAACTATTAGTTGCACAATGAAGATTTGTAAGATATGCAAAAATTCTCCATCTGAGATTCTTATATGAATAAATAAATGCATCCACCTGGAGGTATGTATCGACAGTTCAACCAACACACAAACTCAACCACATATTTACGAACACTGGGAACTCTCTTATCTCAAAGGTCTGCTCTCTTAAAAACTTAAATAAAACTCAGTGAAATCATGCACACATACATACATACGTACATACATGCATACATACATACATACATACATACATACACACGCACATACACACGCACATACATGCATAGTCACACACATTACATACATACATACATACATACATACATACATACAAAATGCCATAGTGGTGATGATGACGATCATCATCACCATCATCATTATCATCATCATCGACGTCGTCGTCGTCGTCATCATCATCATCATTATCACTATCATCATCATGTCGACGACCGTGATCGCGACTATGTCTTCGTTGATCATAAATGGCACTGAGATCAGTTACAGCCTGAAGTAAAACTTATGTTTGGACGTATGTTTGAACTCCCTTCTCTGTGTGTGTGTGTGTGTGTGTGTGTGTGTGTGTGTGTGAGTGTGTGTGTGTGTGTGTCTGTGTTTGTGTGTGTGTGTGCGCGGGCGTGTGTGCGTGTGTGTATGTGTTGTATGTGGTGTGTCATGTGCGTACGTGTCTTTGTATGCGTGTGAAAGTATCTGCGTATGAGAGAAATAGAGAGAGTCAGTGAGTACGTGTGTGTATGGTGTGTGGGTGGGTGGGTGTGTGAGGGTGTGTTTATGGGGGTGTGTTTGTGTGTGTGTGTGTGTGTGTGTATGAAACTAAACTATACAAATACGGCCCTGATTCTTTTTCTCAATATTTGTACCCTGACAAGGAGCAATGGAATGTTGATAAATACCAGACGGTCAGTCTTTATTTACACCTAGATATTATAAACAACATTTACATGACCGCCAACTTGCTTTATTTCTCTTTTTACGGTTATTTTCCCATTTATAAATTCTTGTGAAAGTTGAAATAAAATCACGTCTGACAAAAAGTAAGGAAATTTTTCTCTTTCTCCCCCATTTCTCTCTCTCTCTCTCTCTCCCATTTCTCTCTCTCTCTCTCTCTCTCTCCCTGTCTCTCTCCCATTTCTCTCTCTCTCTCCCATTTCTCTCTCTCTCTCTCCCATTTCTCTCTCTCTCTCCCATTTCTCTCTCTCTCTCTCTCTCTCTCTCTCTCTCCCTCCCCCTCTCTCTCTCTTTCACCTTTTATCTTAGTGTTCCATCCACTAAAGAAACAGCTCAAAAAGAAAAAAAAAGAAACAAGTTATGTTCCTTTTCTCTGAAGAGATCACCATTCATGAACTGCTGGCATTTGAAGATTATCGTTGTTATTGTGACGTGTGTGTTGTGTGTTTTGCTGGATTGAAAATCTATGCTGCTACTACTGCTGCTACTGCTGCTGCTGCTGCTCTTGTTGTTACAGTTGTTTAGCTAAGGTCAACCCTGGTCGTGCAGACCTATGATCAAAAGTATTCTCTTTGTAATTATCCCATCTTTTTTTTTTTATATATATATAATGGAGTTGGGTACCTAGGGCTACATTATCCTTGTAACACTTCCTTTTAAGACAGCCGGATAATTTTAAAATTTCACTATCTATAATGTCAAATGACTATGTAGCGGAAGCTTTTGGCTCTAATCAAATGAAGGAAGTGATAGATTTTTCTAACTATGACGATACTCGTCTGACCTTATTCTAAAACATGTCCCCCAAAATTTAGGATATAAAATAAGTGATTTCCACTCTGAACGTAGTGGGGATGAAGATGATGAAGATTTGTGTATCATATTGATGAATTAGTTTCGGTCTGTTGCCTCTTAGGCTACTTAGAAAGCTGTAATGATTGAGCAATGAATTTAAAAATAATAGCAGAGAACGTCCTAAACTGTGGACTTTTCGTAATAATAGTTTAAAATTTTGGTACAAGCCCAGCAATTTAAGGAAAGGAAGTAAGTCGATTTCATCGACCCCAATGCTCGATTGGTACTTATTTTATCGATCCCGAAACGATGACAGGTACAGATGATCTCGGCAGAATTTGATCTCTAAATGTAAACTCGGACAAAATACCGCAAGGTGTTTTTACCTAGCGTGCAAACTTTTCTGCCAACTCGCCACTTTTCGGGCTTTTCATAATATCTAGTATGAATAACATTAAACAAGTTGATATAGTAATCTAAATCCGTGTTTGTTAGACTCGTAACTGAATAGTGAGTTCTATCATGACAGCAATAATTGTATATTATACAAATTACGGGTGATGACAGTAATATTTGATAATTGCATAAACCAGAAACTTTAAGAAAAGTGTAAACCGTAAGTTAAGACATTGGCACCTCCTTCTAAGAATTAAATTAATAGAAAAGAAATATAAATAATTAGAAGCTGCTGGATTTAACTTGCTCTCAGTTAGATGAGCTTAACCATTTGCCTGTCCAAAACATTTTCATACGCTTGTCCTAAACGTCCATTATTTTTTTTCAGACTTTTAGTTAGCTTTTGTTACGTACATTTTGAGGTATATAAAGCTTTCCTTTCATAAGTTATTCTGATGGTTGGAGAAAGTTGGGTATGTCTATCATATATGATGCAAGGATGCCAGAAAAATATGTCCTGTTTATCACATGTGATACACAGGACAGATAAAGGGTTAAAGGATGATTTTTTTTTATCAAAGGAACAGGGAACGTCACTTAATTAGAAATAAGAGTGGATGATCTGTGAATAAATAAGAGTTGACGCTTATATACTACAAGAAACATGCTCCATTTTTCTCTTGGTAAGCAGAAGCAGTAATCCACAGATGTTCTCAGATTCTATGGAGATATCTTTGGAATCTCAGCACTTGAGTTATCTCGAACTAAATATCCCCATCAGAAGCAGGAAACAAAATGGATGCGGCCATTTTGAAATTTTCTACGCATTAGTTTCTAATATAACAGTAAATTTTCGATTTAGTCATTTCACATTTACATCGGATGGTGTATATATGAAAATTCGAGTACACTTCGTCTTCTCTCGGAAAATAAACTTCATTATGCTTAAGAAATCATTCAATATTTAAGCATGTGAATATTCATTCACAAAGTCATCTGTATGAACGCATATAAGAGAAGTCGGAGTAGCAGGGATTCCTGTATGTATATAACTGTATATACCTGAGTATGTGTGTGTATATATATATATATATATATATATATATATATATACACGTAAGTGGGCACGCTCGCGAGTGCACACACGTATATTCACACACTCACTTATAGGCACATATACTCACGCACACACATATACATGTATGCATGTGTGTGTGTGCGTGGTGTGTGTGTGTGCATTCGTGTGTGTGTTGTTCCTTAATTCTAATTTTTAAAGTGATTAGATTGTGGCCATCCTGCAGCACCGCCTTTGAAGGAATCAGACAACCAAATCGACCCCTGTGCTTATATTAAGTCATGTACTTTTTCTATCGGTTTCTTTTTGCTGAAATGCACAGTCACGCGGGCGCAAACAACCGAGCACTGTTTGCCAAGCAGTATGAGAAAAACACAAAGACGTGAGAACACATAAAGGCACACACACAAACACACACGTGCGTGCGTGCGTGTGTGTTTGTGAGTGTGTGTCTGACTGTCTGTCTGTCTGTCTGCCTGTGTGACTTGCAGAACAGCTTAAATCAGAAAAGCTGAAATTTGAATATTATAAAACTTCACTGTGGATT
Source organism: Octopus bimaculoides (assembly GCF_046866305.1). Classification (NCBI taxonomy): domain Eukaryota; kingdom Metazoa; phylum Mollusca; class Cephalopoda; order Octopoda; family Octopodidae; genus Octopus; species Octopus bimaculoides. Next base: position 63,008,222 of record NC_142929.1, on the reverse strand, counting down.
AAAAAAGAATGTAAACTCATTCTTTACACTTCGGATATACAGAGGGGAAAAAAAGGGGATAAAGACTGCTGATAGACCGTTTCATGTCTTGATTACTTGACTTTCTTCACCTTTCAATAACATAGGTCAACTGCTTACAGAGTAGTGATGAATAAGACTAACACCGTTGTGGATAATCTAATTTGTGTATTTGTGGGTTCATCATTAAGTAAACAATATCTATTTATGCACAACCTGGCGTAAATTAGAACACAAATTAATTTGATGGGTTTCCGCACAATTTCCGTCAACTAAATTCATTGGTCGGTTCGGTGCTATAGTAGAAGATTGCTAATATTACAGGACAGTAGTTTGCGAAAGAAGAAAAGTGTTGCAATAACTAGGAAAGAGTGGGTTCAAAAGGAGTTAAGTTAGTTATATGCAGTGTGTTATGGGAGGCTTCTTAAATGTAGTCCTAGATGCACAATGTTTCAGAATATGACAGGGAAATATTACAGGAACATTATTAATCATAAATCTGCTAGGATGGGACTGAGATGACTTGAAGTATGACGACTGCAATAGCAGCCACAACAAGGCGACGAGCTGGTAGAATCGTTAGCACGCCGGGAAAAATTGCTTAGCAACATTTCGCCCGCCCAAACGTTCTGAGTTCAAATTCAGCCGAGGTCGACTTTAACTTCCATCTTCCGGGATCAATAAAATAAGTACCATTTGAGAACTGGGTCGATGTAATCGATTTGCCTCCATTCCCGAAATTGCTGGCCTTGTGCCGGAATTTGAAACCAATAGCGGTCACAACAATAAAGCTATCTAAATATTTTCTGTTCATTTTCTTTTTATCCGTTTATTGTGTCCGTTTGTCAAAAACCGAAGATAGCATAAAAATCGAGAAGCATAAGGAATGAGATATTCTTGATGAATATAAAAATTTGCTAAGTTCCTGCTTTCTGATTTTTTGCGAACCATGTAATTATTATGCTAGACATGAATGGACGTATCAGGAAAACGTCATGCTTTGAGCGAGTTTAATCTGTTGTTCTGAAGTTTGTTCAGTATTCATTCTCTAATGCTCAGAACAATAGAGACAATCTCACAAAAGAAAATTTGGTTTTTCGTTAAATAAGGAAGGAAAATATTTGTGTCCTGTTTATCTTTAATCTTTTATCTTTTACTTGTTTCAGTCATTTCAGTCATTAGATTTCGGCCACGCTGAGGCACCGCCTTGAAAAATTTTAGTGGAACGGATAGAGACCAGTAATTATTTGTTTTTGTTATTGATATTTTAATCCCGGTACTTATTCTATTGGAGTCTTTTGTCGAACCACGAAGT